>NC_031769.1:147598401-147614511 GCF_001522545.3 Parus major
GAGTAGATCCCTACTACCTTGTCTCCCATTCTGGTAAATCCAGAGGAAATTTCCCTAAACTTCTGTGCCATTCTGTAACCCCTCAAGAAAACTGAACTTTTCATAGTTCCAGTCCTTTGTTATTCTAAGTGCAACAGCTCTGCTGTGGTTTCAGTAACTGATGAAAATAGACAATTTGCAGCTTCTTGAGAGAACAATAGAAGGAATGAAAAGACTAATGACAACAGCCAAGATTTGTGGCCCAGAGAAAGCAGGGCAACATCATTTTCCCATATTCGAAGTTGGAAAACATGAATCCAATTTTCTTCTTTTCATCATCAGTAAATAATTTGGATGTTTCCCGTCCCTTAATTGTGCCTTTGTTTCTGTGATGAGGGGAAATCATTACCGTGAAAATCTGTTGGCTAAGTTTTCCCCACATCTGTGGAGTTTTTCACCAAGTGAGGCATTTGCCCATTTGCAGCCTAATGAAGAAGAGGAATTTCAGATTCTTGAGATGGAGCCTACACTGGGAGGTTGGGAATCATCATATTTCAGAAAACAGCTTGGGCTGGGCTAGGAGGAAGATTTTATAGTTTCTGCCAAAATATGGGCAAATGATGACAGATTCAGTCTTCCTTTGTGAATTTTGTGGGAAAATATCGTGTTTTCAGGACCATGAGACCTTTTTCTTCCAGTTCTCACTACAGATCATGGCACCATTCCCTGATGGAATAAAAGCCCTGAGGATTTAACTTGGCTGTCACTTTCTTAAGGCTGAGACCCCCACTTAGAAAATCTTTTAACAGCCAGCACTGGAAAATATTTTCACAACATCATCTGCACTGATGGTATCCAAAACAGACCTCTCCAGGTTTAATTTAGTTCACCAAGGTTTTTGCACATTATAGCCTCTCATTTCTCTACTCTGTGACAAAAGATCTGGCTCAAGGTGAAATTTTGGGAGGCTGAACCCCGCAGCTTTTTGGTTTTTATTCTCAGAGCTGCTGGAGAGACTTAGGAGAACACAGTATGCCACAAAAGAACAAGACTCAGGAAATTTGTTGTTAAACTGGTCTTTAAGGAGTTGGAGCTGTTCACATCCCAGACTTCAGGAGAGGGAGTGTGGGATGGATCTGGGGCACTGGCCAGGCAGGGGACAGTGTGAGGGGTTCCAGCCTGGGTGATGGATGAAACAGGTCCCTGTGGTGAGGAAATGCAGATGTACAGTGGACACCCGAGACCCCTGGCAGCTCTGTGATCCTTTCCTGGACAGTGGGGATTACACACTCAATTACAACCTCTTTTACAATTTAGGAACCAAACAACTCTGGTATGTTTTGGTTACCAGCCAAATTTGAGCTTCTCTGAGAATGTCCCTTTCAGTCTTATTCTCTTATCTGTCCAGCACTTCCATATTGCAATCCATGTTGTGGGTTGCAAACAAATCACCAAGATGGGCATCAATGTGCTAAATTGGAGGGATCAGGTCAGTCTCTGGACCAGAGAGATATGGGGATAGAGAAAAACAAGACCCTCTTTGGGATTGCTTCAAGCAGACAGAATTTGGTCACTCTTTTAAACTGTTTCCAAACCTGAATCAAAACCCATCATGGTCAAAAACCAAGGGAATAAACAAACCCTGTGTGCATTGTATTGTTCAATGTTCTTTTTAGGGTGGCAGGTGGCTTTGAAGTCATAATAACAGGAATTAAGGGTTCAAATGGCAAATATTCAAAAGCACAGTCTCCATATGCCTGTATTTGTGTTCTAGCCCTGGGATAAAAAGGAGTATTTTCTGCAAGAAGATCCTATGCCAGCCCCCTGCACACGGCTTTGCAGCTTGGGTTACACACACAGATGTTATATTCTGATATTCTCTACAGGATATTGCAAATGTTTCCTGCAAGGTTTTTAATATACTAGGATATCTTGTATATGATTTCCCCCTCCTCTTTATAGACCTTGGGTATGTGTTTTCTCATCTCGGAGACTTGGATTGACATTTCAGCCAAGAGGGAAAAGTCATGGGAAGTCATTCCTTTCATGAGGGAGAAAACTAATTTCCTTGCTGTTTTAAATTTGTGAGAGTCTTTTCGAGAAACCTCACAACTGATGTGCAGTTTTTCAGGCAACAACAATTCCTTTCAGGCATGTCTGGTCTCAGATTTGAAACTGGATGCC
Organism: Parus major; assembly: GCF_001522545.3. Lineage (NCBI taxonomy): Eukaryota > Metazoa > Chordata > Aves > Passeriformes > Paridae > Parus > Parus major. Next base: position 147,600,565 of record NC_031769.1, read on the forward strand.
TTTACTGCACCACTGCCATAAAACTGAGAGAGCTGCTGTGCTCGTGTGGCTCACAGGCTGCTGTCCTCCAGCAGACTGATCACCAGAACTAAATATGCCACTCACTCTGGTCATTTGCACTCTTAAATACATCCACCCTGATAAATCTCTCAGTTTGCATCTTTGAATTTAGAGATGGCAACATTATGATCCTGGTTATAACAGAAAAAGAGAGGAAGAATTCAAGTTTTAGTTCAACATATAAGAGGAAATTATATTTCACTATAAAAAAATCCCCTTGCAATTTGAATGTGTCTTCCTGCATTTAGAAGAAAGAAGTCACAACTATTTGAAATAGCCTGACACAGAAATCTGAACTTGGGGGTACTTGGAGCAGCAACAGGAACACTTCAAGTACACAGACTTTTTATTCCTGTTTTTTTCAGGACACCTGTTAATACCATCACAACTGGCATTATACAGAGTGTGAACACTGCCAAACAGCACCACAACTGCTCAGGATGTTTGGGAATGGTTCTGTCCCTGAAAATGTCTCCAAATGGAGGTCCTCAGATCACATTTTTCTCCCTTTGGAAAATGATGAGAGAGTTTAGAATCTTGGTTTTTCTCTTATTTGAAAAGAGACAACCGGAAAGTACATGATTAATGAATGATGTGACAGAGCTTTATAAACTTATGAATGATGGAAATTGTTATGATCAGGAAACAATTATTCACTGTCTTGCTCACTGCAAGTGGTGGAGTCACCATCCCTGGGGGTGTTCAAAGCACAGAGCAGATGGGGCACTTTGGTTTAGTGGGAATGGTGGTGTTGGGTCAAAGGTTGGACCTGAGGACCTTTAAGGTCTTTTCCAGCCTTAATGATTCAGTGATTCTTGTTTAGGGCTGGGCAGTGGAGCAATCAGACCAAGCAAAGAGAAACAATTTCTCAGGAAGCACTCAGTGACTTTATGCTTCTCTTCCCCCCAAAATACAGTGAAATACAAAAAAAAAAACCTCAAGCCATTTTGAAGAGGAATGAACAGACTCATAGTGGGTAAATCTGTGACTGGCTGCTAAATACTGAAATCTCCGTGTAACTTGTGCATGCAGGAATCACCTGCCAGAAGGTAAGAATTGTCCTGTTATTTGCCTATTTACTGTGTGTTTATCAAAACAGCCATTCCTGCCTTTTGTGGAAAGTATTCTGCCCAGCTGGACCATTGGTCTGTGAAGTAATTATATTTTTTGATGTGATTTATTTTGCCCAATGTGAAGGTCTCGTAGAGACAGGGATCTTCAGCAGCCACTGATGGGAAGTGTTGGACATCCACAACCACCAAGACATTAAATTGTTCTGCTCTGTGGAGGTGAGAAGGCCAAACTTTCATTCCTATGGCCTCAAAATGCTTGAAAAATATTCTGATGTGTAAAAGAGGGGGAAAGAAATGAGGCTGAGGAAGACAAAACTCGAGTTCTTCTGAGAGCTAAATCATAATCATTACTATTAATTATCAATACTTAAGAGTCTTAGTAATGAATCATCTTTTCAGGAGTGTTAGTGAGATGAAGGACTGGTTGGTAACAGATCTTAAATCCGAGCATTCCACCTGTTCTGCATTTGTTCCTTCCAGATTAGGTTGGGCTGCAGCTCCTGGCAGTGCACTTTTCCTGCTGATAAACAGCAGCATTCTCCCCTCAGGGCTGTCAGTCCCAGGTCTTTTAAGCATCATTGCATTAATTTAAATATAAAAGAAAAAAAAAATAAAAAAAAAACCAACTAGAAACTAAATCATGGAAGATAACAGAGAGGAATCAGTGTTTGGAGATGAGATGATTAAGTCAGGAAAGAAGCAGCGTTGTGAATGTGTAGCCACCACTGGAAAAATGCACGTACAAACAGACAAACACACAAATAAATCTGAATTGCTTAAGGAATATGAGTGTGAATAAATTATATTTTATAGTGCACCAAACTGCCAAACATGCCATAACCCTGTGAAAACCACTTATGCTTTAATGGCTGAAAGGAATAAAGCTGACGGAAGAATAAATTCCCAGCGCACTGACTCCCAAATACACCTCCTATGAAATAGGATATGAATGGTGCTGCTTTCCTCTTTGACTTCAAAAAAGCCACAGAATGGGGTGACTTTAAAGGTAGCCATGCTTGGTTTGGTAAGGATGCATATCTTGGCTTGAAGGAGGCTGGGGAGATGTTTTCCAGTGAGAGTTTAGGAGTTGAGGATAAGAAGTGAGAATGCAAATGTTGGCACCACTGGTGGGATACCTGGTGTGGAAAAGTTTGGTTGGCAGGTCCCTGGGATAAAAACTGAAAATTTAGGAGCTGAAATTTGAATTTGTTCACAACAAAATAGCAGAGGGGACCATGCTGCTTATTGTGTTCAGCCTCCTCTGCTCAATGGAAATTCTGCCATAGATTTTGGGTCCTGGAAAGTTCACTGTGTGAACCCCTAAATGCTGTAAGACATGAAGTAAAAATTCCAGTGCTCATAACAAGCTAAAAACTATATATTTAAATATTTAAAAAGACAAAACTCAACATAAAACCAAGATATCCAAGGAAGCAAGAGAGACTGAGCATGTTGCTTTTTTTTTTTTTAACTTCATTTTCAATAGCTGGAGATTTGTAAGGTGGAAAATGGCCAGACAGTCCTAGGATGTGGCTCTTGTCCTAAGGAAGAAGGTCACCCCTTCTTTCCATCTGTTCCTCCAAATTCAGTGCTCTTTGGTGTATGATATGGACTTGAGGTCATAACAATATGGGGAGAGGAACAAAGGACATCTTTGGTTAGAAAAGAATATTCTTCAAATCATTAAACACTGACATCCCCATTAACCTAAGCTCTCCTGACAGATAGGGGAGTGATAATGAATATAATCCCTTGAGCTAAGGATGAGAGTCCTGTCTTCCTAAGGTCTAACACAGGTGACAGGACAAATGAATGGAACCCTTAAAACCCTTATTTCTGTCCATTTACTATAGAAGAAGTCAAGGGTGACAAGCTCAGCAATAGATTGAAAATCCAGGAATCTAAACTTAGGTGAGATGAATCATACAGTAAATGCCCTAACAGTGAGGACACTCATTATTCTTACATGGAATAATTGACCATGGAAAGGGGGAGAAACATCCCCATTGCTTCTCACCTTTACTGGCAATAAAGCTGCAGACATCTACTGTACCATCTATTAAGTTTCCTTGATCTCTGATTTTTATTGCATTATCAAAGCAGGTGAGACACTGTGTTGGCATTATATGAGCTTTACACACATTCTTCTTATTTCCATCATTCTTGTGTCAGCTGAACCAATGCTGACACGACCTGAATAAAAGGCAAAATACTGTGTCAGTTCACACTGAGGTAAAGTAGCTGTAAAAATGTTTATATATGTTTATACTCGCAATGCTTCTTTGATCATCATGATGAGCCCTTGAATGTTTCTGTCACTGGGAAGATCTGATTTGGGATTACTTTCATACCTTTCTATGTAAGGGCAGAATTCCTAAGCAATCCTACACGAAGTAAGACTGTTTAAAATCTTGGATTCACACATTCCCAGGCAGAGGTGTTGGTGCTGCAGACAGAGAGGAGCAGCAAGAAAGGAGGAGGTGAGTTGTCTTCACCAGAAATGCACATCTCAGTCTCTTTCCTGATAAAAGATGCAGAACCAGCACATCAGCACCTGCATGACTCCAGGGCTCTCCTCCTGCAGTGCCATTCATCCTCCAGACTCACTGAGATTAAGAGCACTGCCAAAACCCCCTCAAACTAAAGGCTTAAAACAGCCTTCAAGGGACTGAGTACACTTCTTTAATCAGCCCTTTTTTCCTTTGTCTTTCTAGCTGCAGGTACTACCCCTTTATTCACCTGTGGACTCCTGCCAGATTCAGGATGCTGACATCCCAAGCTGATGTATTTCTATGGAATGGCTTCATGGATACCATGATGTGTGGAATAAAGTTTGATTTTAAGCACAAGACAGAGGACCAGTGTAAAGTTGGGAGTCAGGTCTTCCCATGCATCCTCCCCACCAGCCCTCAAACACACACCATCCCTTCCTTTTCAGTCTCTGATGGGAAATGTGGTTTGTCCTGAGATAAGACAACCAGGTGGGAATTGCAGGAGGAACTGTCTGCATGCATCATGACTGAATTACAGAGATGAGGGAGCTGAGCTGTTGGTGCACATCAGCCTGAAAAGGGGATGAGATGCTGCTGGGGGCTGGGCCAGCTGGGCAGACTGGTCTCCCAAGGCTACAGGCAGCTTCTGGGTGAATTCTTCCCCTGGCAGAGATGCCCAGGATAGATCTGTCCTGAAGATGGGGTAATACTTTTGGAAAGGTAAACAAAACCCACTAAAATCCTGTCAAATATGGAGGCAAAATCCTAAAGTATCACCACAGGTGCCATGTTGCTTTGTTATTGTGAATTCTGCTTGTCCAAGGACTGTAAAACCTGTACATTTCTACCTGAACATGCCTGTATTATAACCCTGATCACCTTATCAGAGTGAGGGAGAACCGGTGAGGACAGTTTGAAATTGCAAGGGACCAGGACCCAACAAAAGTGGAAATCTGACTTTTGCACAAAGCAAATGTTTTTACTTTTTTGGGGATATAGACAGTTGAGGTAGGTTAAGAGCAAAAAACAAGTGAAAGGAATAAGGAAAACCATTCCCATTCAGACACAAGGTTCAGAGTGGACCCTCTTGCCAAACTTAGCCCAGGACTTGGGTTTAGACTAAAGGTTTAGTCCTAAAGGATTTAACAGCACTTAAAATCAACAGCACTTATTTGATAGCTTAAATCAAATTATTTAACACAAGATTCTATAGAATATACTATAGAATTTACTATAAGCACAGCAGTAACTCACTTATAAAGGCCTGACTTACAAATCTAAAGTGATCAAGAATCTTTGAGAACATTCATTGTACATATATATATATATATATATATAGTGTATTCACACTGCATGCACACAGACCTAAAGGAGTATGTACAAGGTATAAACCTGTGAATAACACCTCTCAGAGTCAGGGAAGGACTCACATTTGATGCTTCTACATCTTCTCAGTGCGTGAAGAGTTGAGCCTTGAGATCAGCCCAGGATCCATCATTGTTTACTGATCCTCCAAGTACAGCAAACTTGAGAATTCACTGGCTTTGAGAGGTGTCCACTCAGATGGAGATGCTGGTCACAGCCTTCTGTGGTCCAGGACAACTCTAAAGGTCTCTGAACCTCTGTTTAAAGGGCTGCAAGAGAGGGCTTTAGCCACAGAAATTTTCCATCCTGGCCAAAATTCAGGTTGGCAACTTTTCAAAGTTCCATAAGAAAAATGTTGTTGCACTTGAGTTATTATTCAGGCAAGAGAAATAAGTTTCCAAGGCTGTTCATTAAAAAGCAGAGCTCATTAGACAGCACAAGTTCCTAGAAGCAGTCTGTGTTTGTGATAAGCTCAAGAGAGGTTCAGCCCAGGTGCTGTTCATCAGTGCCAAAGCCTAATGAGGATTTCAGATCACTTTGGTCTGAGGAGGGTGGGATGCACCACCACAGCTACATACTGGCCTTTTAAAATTATTTCTTATTTTATTTTGAATTAACTAAACTCACATACAAAAAAACCAGGGTGGGGAAATAAAACCTTATAAGAGGATTTGGCAGAGAAATGAGTGAAGAAATGAGATATTCTGGAATCAATCGAGATTGAAAGCAGGTTTGAAGTAAAGCAAAAACCAGAATATACACTAACAGCAATCACTCAAAACAGACCTGAGAAATGGTACCAGAGTGCCTTAAGGCAGAAGATCTCTTTATAAAAGCTAGCACTGAAACTTTAGAAAGATTTTTTCTTCTTCTTTCCTGATCTCTCAGCAGAAGAATCTTGTAATGAGAAGTGAACCTCAAAGAGCTCTTGGTTGAGTTATGTCACTGTGGGTGCCCAAGGTAATTAGGGCTTTATAAACTTTCTGAAGTAAGACCCAGCTCTCCTTTCATTTTCCTTTTGGCCTACACAGTACCTTTGCTACCCAGGCTCCTAAACTTTTTTCCTTTTTTTTGCAGAAAGCATTGCCAAATTCAGTGACATAAAATAAGTGGCTGAGTGAAGACTGAAGGAGTCAGAGAAATTTAAGGTTTCATTGAGGCAAGTTTCCACAGTTATTGAGATACATTATGGTATTTTTGTGTTAGTGAGGCTTCTTCCCTCTCAGTTTTTCCCACTCAATTTTGCTCTCCATTTACTAAAAGGCTGTATTTTCAGACTTCTTTAAGGAGCTAACTGTTAGAATGTCAACATCTCTTGATTCAGTGTAAGCTAGAGATCCATGGAACAGTTTCTTGGTGGAGAGTTCTGCCTGCTGAAAATAATATTTCATGATAATACAGTCCTAAAAAGCCAGTTCATTATGTAACTTCTGTAAGAAAATCTAGATTTTTCAGAGAGAATTCTTCAGTGTATTGGAAGAGTAGTGAACTTTTACACTTGCTGAAATATTGCAAGACATGGTGTTATTCAGAAAGTCATTTTGGTATGAAGACACATCTTATTTTCCTCCAGCATAAAAATGTGTCTTGCTCTGAGGAAACAGGTTAATTCCACTCCTGAGCCCATGTTTGTCTGGAGAGCAGCGAGCGAGGAAGGCAGTGGAGTCATGGAGAACATTTCCTTGTGTGCCAGAGGGGCTGGATAATGGGATGATGCTGTCTCTGAGGATACCCAGAGAATGACAGAGGGGGGAGAGAGCTCATGCATCACTGTCCTCTGGCTGGCAAACAAAGCCCTGCTCCAGAATTAGTCAGGAATACTTGTTTTTAATGTGGGTGACAGAAAGAATTATGATTTGCTTTTTTTCAGCCTCATGAATAGCAGTGGTGAAGGTGACAGCCAGGACCAGGGCAGCTCCCTGTGTGACGTGTCCCCCTCCCTCCCTACTGTGCTCTGTCATCCAGCAGCTAAAGGAGTGTGGAGAGGAGGGAAATCCTGCCTTGCTGAGTCTTTTACCTTCTCAGAGTCACGGACTGCACACCACTCTTCCCTCCGAGGTGTTTGGTGGGTAGTAGAGCTCAGCTTTTGTCAAGGCTGTTTCAGACTGTGACAAATTTGTTCCCTGAATCCACACACTTTTTAATCTAAATGTCAGGTAGGAAATTAAAGCCCTGCTGAAATGGAGTGTATTACCAGCATTTTATTAGATCACAAACAATTTAATAACCAGATAGAGGGAGAAGGTCATTTTGTTGTCAGTCCAGCTTATCTCATAAATTAGGCATCAGGTTTTGCACAAAAGCATCTCTCAGCAAATAAAATTATCTGGTTTGATGAAGGACCTCTGTCCATGGAAAACACATAACACAGATTAAAGAGGGAGCCCTGAAACAAAATTATGATCCCGAAATGTATGAAAGGGGATGGGTTTTTCAAAAATACTTTTCACACATTTGCCCTATTAACGACAAGTAAATGCCAAAGTAGCAAAGGACATGCCTTTCTGATGAATTCATGTGAAATTCTTTCAAGGTCAGTAAACAAAAGGGTTGGCAGATGAAATATGGATGATAAATAAGGTAGCTCTTAGTGACCTCAGTGGCTGAAAAGGGAAGAAACCCAGAACATTATCTCTTCACTAGAAATATTTATAGCCTAGAAATTACACTTTCCTGAGCAGGGCAATGAGTGATGCAAAGCAACATGGCATCGATTCCAACACATCACACCACAAATCTCTCCCTGGGATGAGGGAAAGAAGTGACAAAGAAATGGCTTGGTTGGAACAAAATTTATTTCTGAGAATATTCTGAATGTCTGGTCTTGCTCATATTTGTCTTCCTGCAGCTCTCTAAGGCACAGTGATTTCTACACCCCTGCCTGTCTCCAGCTGTGTTTTGTTATTTAGCCCTCATTAGAGTGAAATTAGACTTGTGCATTAAGTGTCCCATTGCAGTGAGGCCAAGTTGTGGTGCTTTATGTCCTGAGAGATGCTGACTCCTGAGACAAAAGTGCAGTGGTAGCAGCAGAAGCTTCATAAAAACATTCATAGAATCATTAAAGTTGGAAAAGACCTTTCAGATCATCAAGTCCAACCACCAACACAGCACCACCACCACATTCATCACAAAACCTTGTCCTCAGGTGCCACATGTGCCTTAAAGCTTTCAGGGATGGTGGCTCCACCCATTCCTTAGGCAGCCTGTCCCAGTTTTGACAACAATTTCCATGAAGGCATTTTTTCAGATATCCAATCTAAACCTCCTGTGGCCCAACGTGATGCCTTGTCCTCTTGTCCTGTTACTTGTTACCTGGGACAAGAGACTGACACCCATCAACTTCCTACTTAAATTCTGCTGCCACCATCCAGATGGAGAAACCACCATAGTGAGAGTTAAATGGAGCCTTTCCCTTGTGACTCATTTTCTGATTTCTCATTTCTCTCATTTCTCCTTTTCTCTGCTCAGTGTGACATTCCCTCTCCTCAAAACGTAGCCATACAAATATTCTACCCCTTTGCCATGTGGGCCTGGGGTTTCCATGAGGCACTGGCCTTCAAAAAATGAAGAATTGGAACAAAGTTGTGCATAAGAATGAGTTTTTAGGAATTCTATCACCCCAGTGAGTGGGTGGCAGGATTTCAGCAAACTGAAGTCAGTATGCAAACCACTGTTTGTGCTGGAAGGCTCACGGTTACTGTGTCTAAGAGCCAAGAGTCTGGTTCATGTCTGCATGGTTCAGATCTGGCTCTTGGTTGTGTTCTCTCAAACTCCCTGACAGGAGTTGTAGCCAGGTGGGGGTTCAGCCTCTTCTCCCAGGTAAGAAGCAGCAAAACATAAGGAAATGGCCTCAGTTGTGCCAGGGGAGGTTCAGGTTGGATATTAAGAAAAATTTCTTTAGTGAAAGAGTGGAAAAGCATTGAAAGGAACCTCCCAAGAAAATGGAATCACTGTCCAAGGAAGTGGTGGAGTCACCGTCCATGGAAGTGTTCAAAGAAATGAAGATGAGTAGATGTGACACTTCCTGGCACTATTTGGTTGAACATTGAACTTGATGGTCTTGAAGATCTTTTCAACCTGAATTGTTCTGTGTGTGCCAAAGCTCACTGCTCCCTTGATAATGTCTGTACAACAGCCCATCCTTCTCATTGCTCTGCTTCACACAAAATTATTCTGATTAATACCTACTCTGATGTGGTTTGATCTGCCCAAACTGAAGCTCTTACCATACCTGGACACCCAGCCTCATGCAATAAAATGGTTCAGCCTCACTTGCTACTCCTCTGTTAAAGAACCTCCTCCATTCCTCTTTTCAATTCAGTGCACTCATGGCTGGCCAGCCTGGCCTAAAAATCACTTAAAACAGGTTACAGAGACACACACAGTCAGAGAAATGTTTATAGAAAAAGCTGGAGAAGCCTTTCCAGTGGATGGATACAATCATTGTGAAACCAAGGTATTTCAAACACTTTGACTCTTTGCCTGTGCAGACTAATATGAGACATAAATTCATTCCTGGAATCAGAGAATGGTTTGGGTTGGAATGGAGCTTAAAATCTTATTCCAATACTCCAGCCATGGATAAGGATGAGAGATGAACTTATTGCTTTAATAAACTTCTCTGGTTTTGAGAAATAAAGCAGAATAATTTTTTATTTTTTTTTTTTTTAAGAGAGGAAGTAAGAGTATTTTTTATTCTGTTATGATAGGAGAATACAGACCACTTTGTGAATAAATGGGAGTGCTTTACTCACACCTTCTTTGGCCAGTGGATTTCCAGTTTGCCTCCTGGCTGAGAAAACAGCAGCTGGACCTACAACCACCACTGGGTTTTTAATGCTATTGACCCAATGCCATCCTAATTTCGTGCTGCTAGTAAAATACAGCCTTGTTCCTCGTAATAGTTGGGACATGGTGTATGGATTGATGGGGTGCACAATACCAGATTGTTTATTCACAGAATATGGGGTCTCTTAACATGGGTACCATTGGTCAAGGACAGGATTTTATTGCCAAATGAAGAGGGATGTGCATTCCCAGAACATGGAATGGTTTGCCACCTTAAAATGAAACGAAAGCCATGTCTCGAGAGAGATTTATGGACCATTCAAGGTTAAAACCAAGAAGAGCACACAGCATGGTTTTACAGCTGAACATCTAATCCAATGCTTGGATTTATTTACTGTCTTTGTATAGATTATTTTAGCGCTGGTGTCAGCAAGGCTGTGGACTTCACAAGACTTTATAAACCCATTGCTGATGAAGTGAGTGGTTTTAAAAAAGACTTCTAAGAGGAAAGTAAAGATTAGGACAGGACACTAGTGTAGTCTGGGTCCATTGGTAGGTAGAATACATATAAAAGTGATTTAAGACCATCAAATGCTGAATCCTACATGTTGGCAGCACAAATGCAGCCCTTGCTGCATGGACAGGGGTCAGTACAGTTTCCCAGGAGAGACTGAAGCAGTTTGCTGTGGTTTAACCTGGAACACAGCTAAACACCACAGAGCTGTTGACTTACCCTCCCATAGAGAGAACAGGGAAAAAAATGGAAAAAAAAAGGCTGAAACTTGTGGGTTAAGAGAAAGACAGTTTAGTAGGATGGGGAAGGAAGGGGAAATTATAATAATGATAAAAGACTATATAAAATAAGTGATATATATAATGAAATTGCTCATCACCTGCTGGCTGGTGCTCAGCCAGTCCCTGGGCAGTGTCTGCCACCTAAGTCCTGCCAGTTTTATTGATTAACACGACACCACATGGTCTGGAATAGCCCTTGGCTCAGCTGGGGTCAGCCAGACCAACTCTGTCCCCTCCCAGTTTCTTGTGCACCCCCAAACTTCCTCTGGCAGAGGAGTGTGAGAAGTCTTTGATTTAGTGTAAACACTGCTCAGCAACAGCATCAGGGTATCTTGAACATTATTCTCATCCTAAATCCAAACCACAGCACTGTACCAATCACTAGGAAGAAAATTAACTCTATTCCAGCTGAAACCAGGATGTGGTACTTCAAAAAAACCTCTAAACCAAGTAACAAAAACAACAGCAATGAAACACTTAAAAAAAAACCCTACAAAAAAAAATTCAGCTGCTATAAACAAAAATCTGGAACAAAATGTGTTCCCAATCAGATGGTGGTCAAAAGATAACATCACCCGTGGGTTTATTCAAAGAATTTTGCTTAGCTGAGATAAACAGAGGACTTGTGTTCCATGAAAGTGCAGATGTTGGGATGTCACAACACTTCTGGTTTGCCAGGCACTCACAAAGGATGTGTAATCATGGAGAAAGTGCATGGAGGAGTCACAAGGTGTTTCTCTCAAAGTGAATACCAGTTAGTACCTGTAAATACCAGTTTGCTTCCTGAAAACTGGTGAGAACTGACTTGATGGTACTGGGCAGAAAACAGCAGGATTAATAGGGGTGCTTAAGCCATGGAAAAATCCACAATTTTCATATCTAACAGGTTCAACAGAGGGATACACTTTTTTTTATAAAGCAAGGAGGATGTGTTCCAGTGGTTAAACCACTACAGAAAGCAATAAAATTTCCATTTCTTGATATCTTTTCAAAAAGTGTACAGCTTTAATATGAGGCAGTGCTGCAGCTAAACACCCACTTGCTTTTCTGTGGGAGAAACCTGGCAAATAGCTGTGCACGGTGTGATATGTGAGGTTAGATTGTGTTGTCAGTGTGTGCTCCTTCTGGCATTAAAATCTCTGCTTCTAAAAATCATTGTCTGATCCAGGACTGCCAACTCTACATCCCACAGAGTGTGGTGTAGCAGGAAACATCCCCAGAAGCTGACCTTGTGTGAAACAATTTCTGTTCTTCCCCATGTTATCACCTTGTCAGGACATCATACAATTCATCATATTGTCCTTTTCCCCCCCCATTTTCCTTTATTTCTTCCTATTTTTAAAAAAAATATTTTTAATTTTTTTTCTCTGTTGGATACAGCCATAAGGATGGTAGATATTAAGGTGTTTAAGCAGATGACTAAGCTCTAGCCTGGCATTATTGAACAGACTAGATAATTTGGACATGACATGAGAAATTGTAAAATATAAAAGATTGAGAAACATATAAAAGTTACAGGGACCATCATGGTGAGTGTCCAGGTTTCACAGGTGGAGTTAAGGACAACCAAAGGAAAACCAAACTCCAGCACTAACTGGAGGGGAATTCTGGAGACCTTTGGGACCTTACAAGGCCAAGAGTGCCTAGAGATCCATATCAGTAATATTAAAGCAGGCTGGGTTTATACAGGTGATGCTATCAGAAATATCAAATTTGAGTATGGCTATGGTCAAACTGGGACAAATGGAGGGAAAAAACCCCTTAAGGGTGAGTTCTTTATCAGTGAGGGCACAAGGGCAGAGAGAAGAAGGGGTCAGGATAGATTGGGAAGAAAAAACAGTAGAGAATGGAGAAGAGATGAGGATGAAGGGCTGTCATTTCTCGTCCCTCACAGCCTGTGCCTGCTTATTTTCCTCTCTGAAGATGCATTTGTGGGAAGCAGTCAATGGAGACATAAGTCTCAGGGTACTAGAGAAACCAGGGGTCTGGTTGTTTCCATATTTTCTGGGGTTGTTTCAAGGACATTAAGCTGGGTCACTGAACTCAGCCTTCATCTTTCATCTACAACAGGAAATGTAAGGAACAAAATCCTGTGAAAATGGGAATTCCTGTATTTTGAACGTGAAATCTGATGGGCTGACAGAAAGGTGCACCAGTCCTTTTTACAGTTCTTCTGAGGAAGAATTCAAATAAAACCCAGCCATGAGGTCACCTAGAGCCAGATATAACCACAAATAATCTTCAAGTCAGATGCCAATATCCAAACCCTGACATTCTGGGAGAATTTTAATCCATTAAGCAATTAGGTCATTTCTCTAATTGAAACCAGGCCAAGATCCAGTCTCTGACATTGCATAATATTGGGAAAGACTGTGTTCTGACCAGTCTCAAAGGGCCATCTAATTAAAGGTTAATCAGGATGATTAATGATGAAAGGTTTTTAGCTTGTTCTACGACTTTGGGTAGCACTTGGATTCAGCAGAGTGCCAGTAGTGGAGCTGGTTAATCACTGGAGTTATTGCTGCAGATGCTTGATGGAAACAGAAGGCAAAACTTGTGTTGTATTTATGAATTACTCCTCCACTGCTGTTGAAAGATAAATAAAGGAAAAGATATGGAAAATATGGCTGGATGATATTTAATAAAAGAGCCTTTTCAGAGACCTGAATATCCATTATTGTGGAGGCAATAGTTAACAGGATCAACAATTCAATCCATCTCAATCTGTGCACTTAGGCAGAGCCATATCCCTGTCACTATTTACCTTCTCAAATTTATCTTCTCATTTGCCTTCTTATTGATACATAGATCTCTCTCTTTGATGTTTCCAGAGCACTTGGCACCCTGTGGTCTGATTGCTCAGCTTCTGGTTTTGTGGTCATCCTGTGCAAAAGGGACACAGAGGCTCTGGAAGTGATGGCTGGAAGGTAAAGCTCCATGGTGCTGGTGGAGATGAACCTTGCAGAGGGAGTTCTGAGGGTTTTTCATGATTAAAGGAAGGTGTGAACCTTGGCTCATCATGTTCAGTCCTTTCTGTGGCAAACACAGCACAGAAACCTCTCCAAAACTGAGAAAGCACCAGCAGAAAACTGGGAGATGGGGACTGGAAATCTAAAGAGAAGCTTTGCTTTAATAATCAAAAACATTTCCTGTTCAGTGTGCTCTCTGATTTTGTCTCCACTCTCTTATAATCTTATTTGTCTAGTTATGCATCCAACAGTGTGTTTGATTTTTTTTAAAATCACCTCAGCAATTGTATTATCCTGTGATCTCATGACTTCTCTTCTCTTCTCTTCTCTTCTCTTCTCTTCTCTTCTCTTCTCTTCTCTTCTCTTCTCTTCTCTTCTCTTCTCTTCTCTTCTCTTCTCTTCTCT
>NC_031769.1:147614541-147618622 GCF_001522545.3 Parus major
CTCTTCTCTTCTCTTCTCTTCTCTTCTCTTCTCTTCTCTTCTCTTCTCTTCTCTTCTCTTCTCTTCTCTTCTCTTCTCTTCTCCCACTACAGAGGCAGCTATTTATCCACACAAGTACAGCACAAGGAGGTGGGGAGTTTCTTGCTGCATTTATTTGCCTAACAATTTGCTTCACCTATCAGGTGAAGAAACTTTACAGTTTAGTTAGTGGGATGAGTAGATGAAGCCATCAGGCATCTCACTGGTGTTTTGTAGCAAAAAAAAATCACTTTACAATGATAAGAGCTCCTTTCTTTGCCTCACTATGGCAGGCTGCAGCATCCACCTCCAAAATGACATTTTTGTGCATCTGTATCTCAAAAGATAACTCAGAGGAGGCTTAGATTCTTTATAAAAGGTTTATGGTCATCATTGCCTACTGCAACTTTTCCTTTGGTCTCCTTTTATCTCTCAACCCAGGCAGCAGATTAAGTCTCTCCTAAATGTAAAATCTGATATCTTTTCCATAAATCTGTCAGGGAATTTACTCCAGGGTAGTGGCCCTCGGGCCTGACTTTACAAAGATTTTAGTTTAGAAAGGGTCCCATCAGAATCTGCCTCTGTCCCCAAACCTTTCACTTGCTGGAAGGCAGTGCCAGTGAGATGCTGTGTGTGGCAGTTGCTCCACAGCTGTTTTTAGGGTGAGAAATGAGAACAGATGGAGCAGCTGTGGCAGAAACAATCTCCAGGGTGGAAAACTCATGTCTTCTTAGTGAGAGCTGATGAGCTGAAGCTGGTGTCTGTGAGAGATTTTTCTCTGCTGTATTGGTAAAATGAAGCAGGGGATATTAAACATGCAGTTTTCCAAGGGAACCACTGAAGTACCAGATAAACAAATTAAGATGGAGCAATGGATTCAGATGGTGTGCTAAATATCACTTTTAGGCAGTGTCCTAGCCTGGATACTTGAGAGGATTGTGCAGATTTATATGGATGTCCTCAGACAGCTTGGAGCCTCAGAGTTGCTGTCACTGTGCTCATCCCCACTTGTAAAAAGTGGAAACACATGAATGCTTTATTTAGCATGAATGTATTACAAGAAACATGCTTCCTGAAACATTTCATTTGATAAAACAGAGATGATGGACAAGTTTCCAGCTCCTCCAATCTTCTGCTATCATTGCTCTGAAGGACAGATCTCCTTTAGGAATTGCTGCAGCAGTGAGGACGAGCACAGTGGGGAATATCCTGGTGGCTGCCTTCTCCATCTGAGGAGGACCAGGTTTGCAATATTGCAGTTCTCACCCAGGGGGAGCAGAGTGCCTGGGACAAGGAATTTTTTGGCCTGACAGCCTGCAGGAGTCCATGAACTCAGACAAACCTTCAAAATTGTATTTTTTACAGTCAAATCCATTAATGCCCTATGTGCTTCCATCTTATCTTGTACAGGAGATGCAGCACAGCAGCATTACCCCAGGAGAACAAACCTGGCATCCTCACCATCATATAATCATTTCTTTTTGTTTCCCCCGACAGATGCTGATTTCCCACTCTTCCCTGGGTTATGAGTGCTGGAAAATTTGAAAAGCAGAGCTGTACCAAGCAGAAACACCCTGCTCCATGTTCTTTTTAGCTGGGCTGGTGTCCCATGAGGGCAACCCTGGGCTGGAAAGGCAGGGCTTCAACTTATTGTTGTCAGCTGACTGTGTCACTGTAGTTAGTGATACAGTTACTGTGTGAGTAGTTAGGTTTGCAGTGAGTTATTTTTGGGATAAATTTCATCCAGAATAGGTAAATATCCTTCCAGAGCCACAATCACTCAATATTCTGACATCACACAAAGCTGAATTCAAGCTGTCATTACTACTGAAGCAAAACTGAAGAAACACAAGAAGAACTGTTTGAGGAGGAGGAAGATTTCTGACTCTTGTTTGAGGTCAGAGAATAAGAGCTGTGATGAGCCAGAATGACACAAACAGGAATGGGAGCTGAAATTTGATTGCCAGAACAGATTGTGTCTGGGTGCTTCAAGTTCTTATGGCTCTTAATGACTAGCCCAGCTACCAAAATTCATGGCCAGGGCACCTGATAATTCAGTGTGTTTTGCTGAAAAACAACTGATTTAAAGGGACCTTAAGGAAAATTACTGTTCAAATACAAATCATAGCAATGTCAGAACTAAGAAGGAAGTTTTGTCTCTGTTAACTCAGCCATAAACAAAAAAAGAGGTGTCTGCAGTTATTAAGCATTTTTTTTAATGGTTGCTAGAGAAGAATGTTTCTTTCTGGATATACTGAACGTTTTTTAAATTCATAAAGTAAGGAAGGTGGATAAATGGATAAAGAGAAGGATATATCCCCACAAAATTTAAAAAAGTCAACTTCCTAAATATTTTTTACAAGTATGTTGCAAAGAACTAGAACAGATGCAGTGGAATGAGCATTTCCTAGAATATCACTGAAACACAAGCAAAATGTCCAGGATATGATCTTAAGTACAAAGTGATTATCAATTCCATTTATGTTTCAGTTATCTCAGACTCATTTTCTCCATTATGCCTTTGGAATATTTGGTGAAAGTCCTCTGGGACTTAATGAATCTTGAGATCAACTAATGTCTGTAACGAATGTTTTCCTTTCAGAACCATTATCATGGGGAAAATTCATAGAACTGAAGTAGGGAAGATTAGTTTGGTTAGAGGAACTGGTCAAAGAACATAAGACGCTTGCAAAAGCAATGGGGAAATGAAATAAATTAGTGGTATGTGGAAATGGAGGCTAAAAGATTAAACCTAGTAAGGTTAAAACATAACCACCTTCTGCAGATGCTGCAAATGGCAGTTCCCTAGGAGGATTTAAATGTGCAGATAGAACAGTACTGAGGTGGAAAGAAAGCAGGTTGCTTTCAAGAGGTGTTGATGGCAATATCATTGCTGGATGGATGGATTAATCTGTGTAATTTCTGTTAGTGTGCCAAATAAGATGCCTTTGGATGGTCACAGATTTACAGAATGAGTTGGGTTGGAGGGGATTTTAAGATCATCTCGCTCCAAACCCATGCTCTGGGCTGGAACATCTTCCACTGTCCCAGGTTGCTCCAAACCCTGCCCAACCTGGCCTTGGACAGTTCCAGGGATGGGGCAGCCACAGCTTCTCTGGGGAACCTGTTCCAGGGCCTCACCACCCTCTCAGTAAATCCAAATCTACCCTCTTTTAGCTTAAAACCCTTCCCCTTTGTCCTATCACTGCATGTCCTTGTGCTTGGTTGCTGAAACCAAACTTGTTCCCAGCTTTTGCAACGTGTGGCCTCATCTGTCCAAGGCAGCAATCCATCTTTGTGGGCTCTACTGGATTAGAGTTTGTAATTCCCTCTTGAAAAGCACCAAATGAAAAATTTGTTATATGAACTGTCGCAGTATAAACTCCCATAATTTTATCAATCAAGAATTTACAGCTTTGTTACACCCCAGGTTTATGTAGGACTTTTAATCACATCCCAGAAAACTTTCAAGGTTTTCTCATAACAGTGTGTTTAGAGAAACGTTTATTTGCTGCTTAGTGGGAGAAAGAAGACAGAGATTCTGAAATTCAGGACTTTTCCAAACAGCTGATTGATGACATCTTGTCCATAAGTGGGCAAAAGCTTGTCTCAAATCAAAAACTCAGTCTAAGGCAGGAGTTAAGAGGTGCTGCCTTTCTTGTATGCCTTGAGAGGATATTTTATGTATTGAATACCTACCCATTTACAGCAGGACACTGCCCCTGGCTTTCATAACTTGGAATCAGGGAGTGGATGGAGGATGCAAACTAATGGAAAAAAGCAGCACAAAATAAATAATAATTAACTTTGGACATGGGCAGTGCTATTTGGACTAATCTGTGGTACTGGGGAATTTTTTCTTGTCACAAGTATTGCTGTAATGGATGCAAATAACAGAAACTAAAGTCCCTCTCCATACTTGTGGGGTATTCCCTGGTAATGTGTTTCTCCTGCTATCCTCAGAACCAGGATGGTTTCTTTGAAAATCTAAAATTTAACTAAGGATGCAAGGAGTGCATTCATGTGACACAGGACATTCAAGAAAGAGGATGAAGAAAGAAAA
>NC_031769.1:147618937-147703998 GCF_001522545.3 Parus major
GAAAGAAAGAAAGAAAGAAAGAAAGAAAGAAAGAAAGAAAGAAAGAAAGAAAGAAAGAAAGAAAGAAAGAAAGAAAGAAAGAAAGAAAGAAAGAAAGATTCCCATGGCATACTTTAAAATATCAATCATTGAGACAGACAGGATATATTTGGGAACATTTTTGATAAAATCTTCAAAACCTGGCAGTCCATGTACTCTCCATTTCCTAACTCAACTGAAATACACACTTTGAAGGAGAAGGGGTTAATTGTTATGGTTCAAAAATAAATGAATATGATCTCAGTATATTTTTTATCCCACCAAAGCGGATAACTGGATGGGAAATATTCAAAGGATTGCAATAAAAGAATTTTGGTTTGGGGTATTGTTGGAGACCAGAAAAGTTGGAGTCTTTTATGAGATCCACATTTCAAACCAATTTTATTTCTTTTATGGCAAATTTACTATTCCTTGATTTATCTTTTGGTTATCTCTCTCTTTAATAAAATTTTAAAAGATGCATTCTGTTTAAAAATTATGAACCACAGCATAGGTGATTTAAAGGCAGACTTTGATGATTGGAATGGGTATGATTGTTACAGCTCAGGGATGGAAATTTTATTCCAGTCCTTCCCTTCCAACATGAACTACGTACTAAAAAAAACCCCTCACACTTTTGTATTCTTTGAGAAACTTTGCAGAAACAAAATAAATAAGTGTCATGGTAATAATAAGTAAACAAAGAAAATGAAACATCTGACAACTGCACACCATGGTCTTTGAAAATAAAAAACCCCTTCAAATAGCTCAGGCCTATTTCTATCAAGAAAAAGACTGCTCTTCTTTCACCCTTCTTTAATTAAAAGGAAACTGAAGTGCATATACACTCAGATAAACATTTTCAAAAATATTTCTCTTGCTAAGTCTGTTTTTTAAGGTTTTTTTGTTTTCTGTCCCACTTGCAACAAAGTGCTTAAGTATGTTCTTAAAGTTAAGTGTGTCTTAAAGAGAATTGTGCTCAAAGGAAGTGAAATAAACTTGTGCTCATACTGTCTTGAATTGGATCTTTGACTATCCATACAGAAGTGTAAAGTAAAAATGTCATTTTTTACAGAGTGCCAAATGATTAACAATTGGGAAGAGGGTAAGGGAAGGAGAGGGTATCTGTTATAAATTGTCAGTGTAGAAGAAATAACACATTCCTGTAAAACATCTGGTGACTCCAGCTTCTCATTTTCTATGAGTCTAAAAGGGAAAAAGCCTAGTTGAAAAACAGCACAAACAGAAAGAAACAGAAAAAGGAAAATAAAGATCTCCTTTTAGATTATTAATGTTGGTATGATAAAAATATGCTTGGAGACATGGTTTGAAATGCTATTTCTTTACCTGCACTGCTTACTTATGACCTAATCCATGTACATATTTATTTGGATTAATACATAAATACATATTTATTTGGATTTGAAAGAAGCTGACAAACTAGAGGCAGTATTAATGCAACAACACTCCAATTAGCCCTGACAACATTAATAACAATGATGTGCCACCCATGTCTTTAAATATTTTGCCATCTTAGATTGAGTTGATGGAAATTAATCAGCATCACAGTGAGGTTAGCAAAAGATGAGAGAAGTTTTTAAGGGATGTGATGGATTCGTGCACTCACAGAGCTCACCCAAGAATAAAACCACACATCTAAATATACATGAAGTGACCCAAAACAATTAAAAGCCAGGAGGACCTTTTTTTTTAAACACTTGTTTTAATAGGATAGAGAGCTAGAGAGAAGCATGGATAAATTGTGCAAGAACTGGATTGATTGCTTCCATGTGGTATCCTGAGGGAGCTGACTATAATATCTTTCTATCCACCTGCATAAAGATAAATATCCAGGAAAAAAAAATTAGTCTGTGTCAACACTTAATTAATGTCAACCCTGCATAGCAAAATAACCTGGTTTGTTCTCCAGGTTTTACTGGGCTGTGCATTTTGAGCAGGGATTTTCTCTCCCATCTTTCTCTGTAGCTGACTAGTGCTGCTAATAGATGCATTTTGCATGATCTCTCTCTTCCATTCAGAAAGAACATTTCTTGGTTAGAGAAGACCTCTTAGATCATAAATCCCAGCCATTAACCCAGTGCTTTCCAGACCACCACCAAACCATGTCCACAGGCACAACAACCACGTGTTGGTTTTTTTTTTTATTACCAGGGATGGAGATTCCACCACTTCCCTGGGCAGCCTCTTCCTCATTTTTCATGTTGAAGTTCCTAGACTCAGCATTACATGTCTTGACTAAATTAAGATTAATTAAATTAAGAATTAAGAAATTAAGAATCTGGACCACAACTTTTATAGCTGGAACTGGAGCTTGTCAACCCCTTTTAAGCCATAATGTCAAGACACTGATCTTAAAAATACCAGGCCAAAAACCCCCTAAAGAGTGACCAAAAAAGAGAAATTAGAGTTGCAGTAACATTCTTATTGGCTTTCTCCTGATGCCTCTTATTCTTCTGTCTTCATTTCTTCTTTTTGAAAAAGCTGCCCATGAACTTTGGCTCAGTCTATTTTAAGCAGCCACGTGTGCCAGCAGTGTGAGTGCTCAGGTCAGCAGAGGAGCCTTTCAAAGCTGACATGGTGAACTCTAATGAGACCATCAGAGGCAGCTTCCCTCTCTCCTGCTGAAATACAGCGTGCTCAGCTCAGCTCCACACGGATTACCAGGTTGTAATTCATTTAGCTGTTGGTCAAGGGATGATTTCCGACATTTAGAGAAATAAATCTTCAGAAATCTGACAAAGATATAAGATAAAGCCATCAAGGCATGAAGGAGTATTAACACATGTGTTTGTGTAAGTGGATATAGTTTAATCAGGGTGGGGATGCCAAATATCCAACTGGCCTGGAGCAACAGTACTCCCTAACTTGCTGTGACTTCAGGGAAGGAGTAAAAAAATATCCATATTGATTTTTAATAAACCCTGTGAAAGATGTTCTCGTTGCTCCATCCCTCAGCACGATTTCCCCGAAATAGATTCAGATGTTGGGGTTTCACTTGTTTGTGTCTGAAGGCCAATATGTTCTTGAGCTAAAAATGAAACACTGAGCAGATGCTGACTCGAAGTGACGCGTTCCTAAAATGGGGAGAGTTGGATGTTTTCAACATTCAGTAAACACATACAAACAAGAAAAAAAAAAAAAACCTAAGTAAAAAGGAAAGACACTAATTAGACATAACACCCTTTGACAGGCCATTTATGAGCAGGGTTGGCTAAACAGATATTACTAACTTCTCACACCCAATTTCCATTTCCAATTTACAGGTGCAGGAAGCACAGCACTAATCAGTGTCACCACATCCCCACTGAGGGGCTGGGGTGTTTGCCCTCAACCTCCACAGACCCATGTTCTGCAGAGGTTTTCTTCTTTTCCACTGAGCAGCGTCCAGATTTACAGAATTATAGAATCACAGAATGGTTTGGGTTGGAAGGGACCTTAAAGATCTTCTTATTTCAACCCCCTGCCATGGGCAGGAACACTTTCCACTAGACCAGGTTGCTCCAAGCCCCATCCAACCTGGCCTTGAACACTTCCAGGGATGGGGAGTCCACAACTTCTCTGGGAAACTGTACCAGTGTCTCACCACCCTTATAAAGAATTTATTCCTAATATTTAATCTAAATCCTTCTCCAGTTTAACGCCACTCCTCCTTGCCCTGCCTTCTCCTTGTGAAAAGTCCCTGTCCAGCCCTGGGTGTTGCAAATCTGTGACAGATGCAAGTGAGGGAGTCAGAAATCAGACACTGGGACCCAAAATACAACAAGAGCCCATTGTACAAATAGACATAGAGAAAATGGAAAGAAAACAAACAAAATTAAACAAGGTAATGATTGTTTCTGTTCCTCTCCTTCCTGCTGGGTTTTCTTCTTGTTTTGGTCTTGATGGGATGATATTGTTTTGGAGACAAGGCCTCTCTCCTTTTCCTTTTTCTGAGCAGTGAACTGTACAGGGACAGTGTGGGCACAGGGCACCAAGGACCAGGTGGTGTGAAATAATCTCCTAATTGTGAGATTGTGGGAGAGTTAATATCAGGGGGACAAAAAAACAGTGTGTCCCCAATACAATCTTCATGAATGTCATAAAAGCAGATTTTGTAAAAGATTCATAATTTTAAGGATACCTAATAGGAAAATTGGAAGGTGTCTGAAGCTCTGCTGCTTTTTTCTTTTTATATTCTTGCAAAAATTGCTGATGCAATAAATCAGACAAAAGTACATCACCTGTGTGAAAATCACCTGACATCTCACCTATTATAAATTTCTAAAGGAATTTTCTTTCAGGGACTGCTATCAGTTATTTATAAAGATTAGCTTTCCTCTTCTTCAGGATAAATCTTTTGCTTAGGAAGTTCCTATATTTTCTTACCTTCACAGTATAGTTTTTATGTAGTTTATATAAATGGTATAGTTTTGTATAAGAAAGACATTTTACCTTTAAGGACGTTAAAATTTTTATGAACTTCTATGTTTTTTAAAATCTACTTCTATTGTAATTTAAATTCTTCCTTTCTTTGTTTGTGCCTTAGAAGGTAAGTGAACAGAGGAACTCTGATTAGTCTGAAATTTGTTCATTCCCTGTATCTCATCACTGTAACATTTTCTAGTAAATGTGTATATATAGAGGAATTGTTTCCTTTGTATTTTTTAAAAAAAATTACTTTAGCATTGTTAGTGTTTTCTGTCCCTGTGACTTCCTGTAATTATACCAGGGAAATTTAATTCCATGAACTTTTTTGAAAGAAGGTATTTATATAATTTAAAACAATAGCCATCTTTATTTGCAAGAAGAAAATGCTCAATTCCTGACTGATTTTCTCAAAATATTTTTACATGTCTCAAAATCAGCTGTAAATTTAATTCTGATATGTTGAGTTTTAGACTCTTCTCTATGGAAAGGATCAGAACTGGTAGATTTGGTTTGAAAACAAAGATAATATTATATAAACTGGTAGGAATTTATCACAAATTTCTTTGGAATTCATTGCCAAAAGTGAAATCCAGCCAAAAGATTTTAATGTTCTGGACATCTTTAGAGAAAAAGAACAACAAGATGTGAAACAAATAAATACAAATATGTCCTAGGATGACACATGCTTAACTTTTCTATATGAAAATTATCCACTTTCTTCAGTTCTTGCTCACTCAGAAACATTTTGGACATTTTTGGGTATGGACTGAGCAGTTTTACAGCTTGCTTACAACAGCAGCAACACACTTTCAAGGACTGCACATATCAGGGAATCACAGAATCACAGAATCACACAATGGTTGGGGTTGAGAGGAACATTAAAGATCATCCATTTTCACCCCCCTTTCCTCTAGAAAATTATATTTGACCTGTTTATCACGGTGGGTTGTCCTCTCTTGCACAGGGACTGGTGCTGCAGAAAAGGACTGGGGGAATCCTGCTCAGTGGAAGCTGAATGTGAGTCAGCAGTGCCCTGGCAGCCAGAAGGGCCAACCCTGTCCTGGGGCATCAGGCACAGCATCACCAGCCAGGCAGGGGAGGGGATTGTTCTGCTCTCACCTTGAGTATTTTGTGTGGTTTGGGTGCCTCAGTGTAAGGAGGATGTAAAGCTGCTAGGGAGAATCCAAAGGAGGGTAATGAAGATGGTGAGGGGCCTTGAGGGGAAGCTGAATGGGGAGTGGCTGAGGACACTTGGTCTGTTCACCCTGGAGGAGACTGAGGAGAATCCTCATTGCAGTTACACCTTGGGGATGGGTATCACAGCACAGGTACCTCTGAGATAACTTTGGGATGGGAATGTGTGTCAGTCCAAACAGAGGGATTTTGTCATGATTCATGGACTGCTGATTCAACAGCAGAACATCCTCCTTTATTTGCCTTGGTTTTCAGCTGCTGTGTGGGGTTTGTCAACTGGAGAATTCCACTGAGCTCCCTCCCCTGCAAGGGAACAGTCTGGCTGTGGGGTCTCCACTCTGCTCCATCCTCTGTTGAGCCCCCCTTAGATTGTGTTTGTGGGAAGCTGGGTGTGCTGACCCTGCTCCATCCAGGGAACACAAATTGTGTTTTCCTCTATACATTCTTATCTTTTTATCCCCAGTCATTTTGCCACATGCTTCATGCCTGAAGGAGCCTCTGGCATCCAGACCAATGTCTCAGATTCTTGTATAAAATATTTGTCTTTCCATTAAACTGCCCCTCCCACAGCTTTTTGGAGACAGGTGGGTGGCGGGAGAGGAGGAGACAGCAGGAAGGAGGTGAAGTCAGGAGACACACACAGACAGTGAGGAGAACAGGATTATACTGATTTGGCAGCAGAGAGTTAGTGAATTGAAAGAAATGGCATTAAGCACGGATTGATTAATGGCAATGACAACAGAGACAAACAGCTTACAGGCTAAATCCTCTCCTCTGTGCATTTCACTGCTCTGCACTTCACAGAGCAGGGATGGCACTGCTTCTGCCTGGTGGCTCTTTTCTGACTCCCTTTTCAGCTGGAGGGATGAGCAGTTGTGGGCAGAGACGAGGTGGCAGCACTCACTCAGCAACAGCTCCAAAGTGCCACATCACCACCAGGAGGACTTTGGGGGCTGCCCCCATCACCACTTAGTAAACTTTTCACCATTTTTGCAATACTGATTAATAGTACGATATTTGTAAGAAGAAAAAAATAAAAAAAATTCAGATCCCTGATACAAACAGTAACATGGCTGCTAGACATGGTTGGAAACCATGGAAATTTGTCTTAAAATCATTAGTCCTCCTAACCTTCTTCTTCTCTGCCAAGGTTTCCACTTCCCATGAGCTCCTTTAGCCTTTGTCATGGTGATTCCTGGCTTGTGTTTGATAAGGTGCAGGTTATTTGATGTTCACATTATCTAAACCAAACTGGTCACAATATGTGTCAGGCAATACAGCAAGGCACGGTGCTGCCCAAATAATGATTGTCTCAACATCAAAGAAAAGTCAACAGTTAAAAAAGGAAGTGAGATAGAGAATTTATGGATTTGGTCCACTGGACCTTCCAAAAAGTGTGTCCAGAGAAAGAAAACAGAGCTGGGGAAGGGTCTGAAGCACAAGTCTGATGAGAAGCAGCTGAGGGAGCTGGGGGAGTTCAGGCTTGAGGAAAGGAGGCTCAATGGGAGCCTTCTTGTTGCTGTTGGACACAAAATAAAGATGCTTGACACCAGTTCAAAGGCAGAAGAAGAAGATCAGAAGGCTTTATTGTCTACTTTTTAGTACCTTTTATAAGGTGTTCTGATGCAGACTTAACATGTCTGGTAAAAGGGAACAACACCTCTCTAGTCCCACTGGTGGAACAAGAGAAACACAATCAGCACAGCTGTACAGATTTATCTTGAGAAACATAAATTATTTACAGAAGTTGTCCTTGAAAGAAAGACTCTCCCGAGAAACTTTCCCTTGGAAAGAAATCAGCCACTGGCAGGCTGAAAACCTTTTCAGACTCAGAAATATCAGGCTCACACCTTCTCACTCTCTACAGCTCCCTGACAGGAGGGTGTGGCCAGGTGGGGTTCAGCCTCCTCTCCCAGGTAACAAGAGACAGAACAAAAGGGCAGGACCCTAAGCTGCACCAAGATTGGCTGTTAGGAAAAATTTCTTCACTGAAGGGTGATCAAACATTGGAACAGGCTGCCCAAAAATGTGCTGGAATCACCCTGCCTGGAAGTGTTCAAAAAAACATTCAAAAAAACATCTGGGGACGTGGTTTAGTGGTGAGCATGGTGTTGGACTGACATTTGGACTTCATGATCTTAAAGGATTTTTCCCAGCCTTAACAATTATGATTCTGTGATTCTATTCCTTTATCCACCACAACCACCACCACATCCAAAGGAGTGGTGGAAGACAATAAATAAAGTCATAAATGGGAAAAATCACTCAGAACCGTCTAGTGCCCCACTACTACAAATACCTTTTTGTTGTGCTGTGATTTTGTCTTTTTTTTTTGGTATTTTTATGATTCAGTAGTTTGAAAAAAAAAAGAGAAAAAATATCTAAATCAAAGAATGTATCAGAGGGAAGAGGTGCCTCCAGCTTTTCAGCCCAGCTGCAGGTGGAAAGGTATCTCTGGCTACATCAGACATTTGCATGTCCATGTTTATATTCATAACTGTATTAGATATTTATAAGTAATAATATTATGTGAAATACACTATATAATGTAGAAGATACTATCTAGAGGATACTGAGCTATACACGCCTAATGCAGTTGTCAAAATTAACGTCAATAAATATCAATATATAAAAATTTTCCTTATTCTTGAAATCCTGCACCCATAATGAATTTCACTGGGGTTTAGTTAGAGTGTGCAGCACTTTTCAATCTAAAATGCATTTCTATTAAGATTGAATTGGAGACTATTTATCACAAAGTAGTCAGGATAACTATAACTGTTTATTACATTTGTGGTATTGTGGCTCATAAAAAAATAGTTAACATCAAGTCAGGATAATATTTAGAAATGAGATTATTCATTAGAAGTCTACAGAATGTTTAAAATCCCTGAGAATATTAATTCTGGGTCAGGGCTCTTACCAGGACTCACTTAACTCATTTTGGCAATTGAAAAGTGGGGTGTCTCTTGCAGCTATTTGTCCACACACCTTTGGTGAGGCACACAGATCTCCAGAGCAAATCCTGCTCCATCCTTTCTCTGGTGATAATGACAAAATTAATTTGCAGGGCTACATTAACTAACGTATCTCACTTCCAGAGTGCCAAATTGAGGTCAGAAAAATCCTGCTCACAAATCAGGAAAATAAAAAACCAAGTACAAAACACCCAACCCCTCAAGTTTTAAGTTCTATCCAAAGAAATTGTTTAAAGTCAAAACCATTTGCTCTTAATAAAGTAGTTAAATTTATGTATCTGGAATATCTGAATTTATGTATCAGTTTTCTCAGCATTTACTCTCTATTTACTGTGAGTCTGCCACAGTTTGCAGAACTACCATTTTCCGTGGCCATTTATGGAAATATGTGAAAATTTTTCTTAAGAATAAATTTTCTTAAGAATAAATAATTAAAAAGGAGAAAGAAACTTTAAAATCCATCTGACCTTATTGCCTCCTAGAGTTCCTGTGAGCTGAGGAACATTTCTGCTTTGTTTAGTAGTCTCAGTCTTTATTTAAAGGTCCAGTCAAACAGACCCATGGAAAAAGGACAATAGAGTTAGATGAATGCCAAAGCAAACCAAAAATGCTTTAGTATTGAAAACACTATAAAAATGGAATTATACTGAAGAGAAAAAAAAATTAAACATCTTTCTGAACATTCTAAATATTTTAAATATCTATAAATATTCATTATGCATCCATCCCCAACACATATTTCAAACCCAAAGTCTCTGCTTTCATTAAGTGAATGCTACTGGAGATAAAAGTATGCTTAAAAGAAACAGGACAATTATCATTGGACCAGCTGTGGTGATAAATCACAGCCAGGCAGAGAGATTAGGTTCCAAAAATGGAAATAAATGCACATCCACACTGGAGTTCCAACAGAGGAAGGAAAGCAAGGCAGAGAGCAGAGGTTTGGAAACCAGTGCTGCACAGCTAAAGAACAGAAAAGAGAATTGCAAAATGATGGACAGATTTTACTTCAGGCTGCTTTGGACTTTGACATTTTTACAGACAGAAAGGGAGGACAACAATTTAAATTAATTAGTCCTTTAAATTAAAATAACTGCTCAGGACTCCAGGCTATGCACTGTGAATCCCTTTCTTGTGCCATGGTTTGGTTTTTTTGCGTTCCTGCCAACCACTGTCTCTTGTGTGAAAATAATTTGCTGGCAGAGCCCTTTGTTCTGTGTTAGAAAACTTCCTAAACCTGAGAAAAGTTTCTGTTCAATCACCACTTAGTAAACTTTTAGCCATTTTTGCAATACTGATTAATAGTACGATATTTGTAAGAAGAAAAAAAATAAAAAAATACAGATCCCTGATACAAACAGCAACATGGCTGCTAGACACGGCTGGAAACCATGGAAATTTGTCTTAAAATCATTATTCCTCCTAACCTTCTTCTTCTCTGCCAAGGTTTCCACTTCCCATGAGCTTTTTTAGCCTTTTTCATGGTGATTCCTGGCTTGTGTTTGATAAGGTGCAGGTTATTTGATGTTCACATTATCTAAACCAAACTGTGGTCACAATATGTGTCAGGCAATACAACAAGGCACGGTGCTGCCCAAATAATGATTGTCTCAACATCAAAGAAAAGTCAACAGTTAAAAAAGGAAGTGAGATAGAGAATTTATGGATTTGGTCCACTGGACCTTCCAAAAAAAGGCAGCCAACAGATGAAGTTTGTGCCAAAGGACACAAGGGGAAAATCTTTGATTGATTTTGGTGACTGGAAGCTGTGCTGAAAGACAAGGGGAGAAAATAAAATGCCCACCTTCAAAAAGGACAAAAAGGAGGACCCAGGGAACAACAGGCTGGTCAGCCTCACCCCAGTTCCTGGGAATGTGGTGGAGAAGTTGATCCTGAAAAGCATTTCAGGCAGATTAAGGAGGAGGAAATGATCAGGGGGAGAGCATGGCTTCACCAAGGAGAAGTTATGCTTGACAACTTGGTAAAGCCCTGTGATGAAGTGACTGACCTGAGAGGTGAGGGGAGAGAGGGAACAGGTGTGGGGAGAGGAGAGGGTATTTCCTACCTGGGCTTCAGGAAGGCCCCTGGCACTGTCTCACATCAGATCCTCCCAAAAAAGGTGCTGATGGGTGTCAGAGAGGTGGATTCAAAACTGAATGGCCATGGAGGGTGCTGTGCAGTGGGACAAAGTCTCAAAGCATTGTGGATCTCAGGGTCAGAAGTGGGTCCAGTCCTGTTTAACAGCTTCATTAATTACCTGGATGATGAGGAGAGTGTCCAGTCAGCAAGTTCAACAATGACACCAAACTATGGAGCTCACCATTTAATTTCTAGTCATATCTAATAATAAATACCTAGAGAAACATAAATAATGTTACATTTTCCTCCATACTCTGGCAGTTTGCTGACACCTGCAACTGTGACATTGCATATTTTGGTGAAATTCAGATGTCCAGATTTCCTTTAAGTCTGGGCCTTGCTGGTTTGTTGAGAAAGAACTTTCTCTAAGGCAGGACCATGAGTTGGAAAGGTTCAAAGTGAGATTTATCAGCTCACCTCTACTTCTGGGGGTCTCCATCATTTATGGGATCACCATGAGAACTCACAAATTTAGGAAGTGCCAGGAAGCAAATGACTGTGAAGAAAAAGCTCAGCTGGAAAAGTACTTTTAAAACTCTCTTGGCACTTGGATTTCAAAGTCACAAATTTTATTAAGACACAGTGAAATACTGTCACAGAGGATTAAAAATAAATAGCAGTTTTCATCTCTGATTCACAAGTTATGATTCAGATGGTCTGATGTTTCTTTTCTAGAACCTAATCACTATCATTAATGCTAACAATGATAATTAACAAGCAATTTTCTCATCTATCTAATAGAGTTTTGCTGCATTTAGAAATACTGTGAAAAAATCAATCTAGTTTTTGAAAGCAGACAAAGGTCATCTAAAACTCAAAAGCACATGTTTAATGAGGGTATTTGCGATTTTTGTCCTGATCAGACATTTTTAAAACACTTGATAGTATTAAAGGCTTATGATAAGCACCTTAAAAGTTGTGGCAAGATGGATTGGATCCTGAATATTATATTAGACATGTGGTAGGTCAATAAATAAATATATTAAGAAATATAATCAAGTAAATGTTACTGTAAGGAAAAGAGATGTTGAGCAGCTTTTTAAAGAAGTACAGGCTGATGGTTTATTTATAGGAAATAACACTAAACAGTATTTTTTCACATAAAAAAATAAATTTCCAACTTCCAAATCAAATGGAAGCAATACCAGGAGGTTCCTTTGATTATGTCAAAATGGCTTGAGCTCTACAAAGTTAGTAATGCTTGAGTTCCTTTTCTATTTTCTTGATATGATAAGAGCACTCCATTTGCCATACTTTAATATCTTTCTCTTCAGAGATTTGTTCCTGACATGGATAATGGAGTCCTTGAGAATTACTGTCATGGACAGTAGGGTTAAAAAGTGAAATAAGGTGTCTCTCTACACAGTGCTAGGAAATGTGTGAGTCCAATTTCCCTTAATGAGAATGTTCTTTTTATGCTGCAAAATCCAAACCTGCTCCCAGGTGTGACTGATGCCATCACCACGGGGGAAAAATGATGGAACATCTTTAGGGATCCAGTGGTCACTGTGGTGCTGGCCATGGGTCATGTGGCACAGAGGAATGGGATTAACAGTGCTGGTCATGGGTCACAGGCTTTGGGCAGCTTTGGTTTACACCCTTTAATACCAATTTTTAACTGGGCAGGTGTCTGTGGCTGATCTGTTCTTCGAGTGTCTGTCTTGGCATGGTGTGACCACAGTTTTGGACTTGATGATGTTCTGACGGGCTAGTCAAGGTCCCTCTGGGTGCCATCACATCCCTCAAGCAAATCCCCTGCTCCAGGTGGTGTTTGCAGGGCTGTAACATGTTGGACTTACTCCCAACAAACACAAATTTGCATTTCTGTCACTTTCCTGGGGAAACTTATGGATGCCTCAAATGTCTCTTTTCTCTGAGGATTGCTCGTTTTAGGTGATGTGAGTCTCTTGCAATGAGACCAGTCACTGAGAGATGAGAGATCCTTTACTAAAATAATGTTGAGAAAGGTGTTGGAGAGCTTTCACTGCAGAAGGAACAGCAAAGTCCAAACAGTCTTGGACCATTAACAAAGATGGCAACACAAAAATCTGCTGCCTTTACTGAATTTTCCCATGCCCAAATATATTTCTGTCAGGTTCGGGGTATATTTTAATTAATACATCTGTTCTCTCTCAGAAGTTCTTGTGCAACCACAGAAATTGGTTCCTTCTAATGATCTACAGTTGCACCTTGTGAAAACACATTTTCAATTTGGCTCCTGAAACACGGATCAAGTGATCCTGCCAACATAAATATCCTTTGCTGTCAAACATTTCCATCCTCTGGAGAGTGGAACAGAACACCTGCACAGCCACTCAGGTAAAAAAAAAGGCTTTGTAGTGGTGTTGCCTTTTGCTTTGAATTTTTGACTAGAATTTCATTTAGCAATTAGTTGAGGCAGAATGAAATACTTTTAAATATTGGCATTATGTATTTACTTGTACATTCAGGGCCAAATTCTCAGCTGGTGATTTACACCTGCTGGATGAGTGGCCTTGGGCATTGCCTCATTAAAAGGTTCTTGTCATCTCTTTCTAGACCACAGGGTTTGGGCTGGGGTCCTTTGACATAAGCCAGGCTGGCAACATTCCTCCTCCTGGCTTTGTGCTGAACCAGAGAGCCAGGTCAGTGACAGAATCCAGGAATGCTGAGAAATGCTGTAAGAATTGCAAGTGATAGTTGTGAATTCTCATTTTTTTTTGGAATTAAACCTTAGGGCAACCATATGTAAATTCCTGATACGTGGGGCTGTGCCTAGTGCACTACTCAGCTGTCAGACTTGGAGTGTTCTTCAATTTCTTCATGAAAAAAAAATATTGAAACAAGTGAAAAGAAGGGATTATGAAATATGATAGATCAAAGCCACTATGATAAGAAAATATTGGTTTATTCTCCCAGAGAAGTCCTTATTTTGCTGAAGTTTTATTTGTTGATATGCTATACATTATACATATATCTACGTATGTACACAAAGACACAGTAATGATATATTATATAATGCAATATTATAAATAATTCAGTATGTTATATATGTCTTATGGTGCATATATGGTATATTAGTCACAGAATCACAGAATAACAGAATCACAGAATAATAGAATGGTTTGGATTGGAAGGGACCTGAAAAATCATCTTATTTCAACTCTCTGTAGTCAGGGGATGTCACCAACTTTGATCAGGTTGCTCAGGGACCCATCCAACCTAGACCTGAACATCTCCAAGGTGGAGGTGCATCCACAGGGATGGAGCATCCTCGACTTCTCTGGACAACCTGTTCCAATGTCTGACTGCCTTCCTGCTCTTGGACTACTGGGAACAGATCCACAGCTGCAGCTGAAACAGGAGCCAATATCCAAATGAGCACCAGAATCTGGGAGGGGTGGATTATCCATAGGGATCTACACAGTGCTATTTTTTCCACAACCGTCTCTAAATTGGGCAGGATGAGGCAGGCTGGGGGGTTGGAGGACAATATCACAACTCATAAATCTTTAAATTAGATGGGAGCAGGGCTGTGCACAAAAAGATGCCTTTATTAAGAGATTGGTGGGGGATGGTGGCTGTTGTCCTCTCAGTTTCCTTGAAAAGGGGACAGGAGCTGGATTTTGATGGTTCTTGTGGGTCCTTTCCAGCTCAGGATATTCCATGATTCTGTGATTCCATGAAAATGACTGTCTTGCAAGTTTATTTTGCCATCAGGAAAGAGAGAATAGCACTTTGCTATAGTATCATGTAAACATTAAAGACTAAATTCTCAACTCATTAACATTTTGTTAGGTTTTCTTCCATGCCTGAAAGTTCTCTGTGGCAAAGTGGATTTAAGTGATTTCCAGCTTTTCCCACTCCCAGTCATCTCTTCCTGTACAGGACTGTATTTTTCAAACTTATTACTTATGTCAATGCAGCTATAAAACAAGTCAATGAAATAAGCTGGCTCTGAAAATCAGAGATTGCTGCATTTTTAGGGAATATGTAGGTGGGTATTTTGCTTGTTTTTCCTCCCTTGCAGATGTTTAGTTAATTCCATTTGCAACATGGCTCCATGAAGAAATGGGAGTTAATCTGCTGCCTGCTGTCTGAAGAGACAAGGAATTCTGCCCTGTGCAGGTGATGCGGAGAAGCTGTGGCTGCCCCATCCCTGGAAGTGTCCAAGGCCAGGTTGGATGGGGCTTGGAGCAACCTGGGATAGTGGAAGGTGTCCCTGTCCAGGGCAGGGGGCTGGGACAAGATGGTTTTTAAGGTCCCTTCTGACCCAAACCATTCTGTGATTGTAGGATCCTCTGTAGAGACACAGCTGGGATTTAAAACGTTCACATTTCCTTTCTGCTCTTTGCTTCTCCTTTTGAACCACAGTCCCTTCAGCAGGAAAATCTACCCCAATAACCTTGGCCTTTCAAATTGAGCAGTGATGATCTGTTCCTGTTAGAATCAGATGCTGCAGGCTCCATGTCTTCACTAAATTTGTTTTGCTTCATTTCGTTATCTCTATCTGATTTCTCATCTCTTGTTACAACAGCATAAAAATGTTCCTCAGCTCCTGCTGAAGCTGTGCCACGGCATTACTGACCGCCCAAAAACATCCTGCTGGAAGCATCCAAATTCCTGCAGAACCAATAGAGAAAAATCAGCTTTACACCCAATCTGTTGAGGTTGGAAAATAACATAAAAAATACTGAGTGGCACTAATGGATCTTGTTCTTCAGCTCCTAAAGTTGACCTGCAGCAGTGGGTTGGGCAGGAATTTAAGGAGAAATTAGCCCTTAGAAAGTGTTTTTTGTCCATACAACCTCCCAGTACCCAGTGGCTTGTAGCTCTTAGACTGGCTGAGGAGAGGCCTCCCGTGGATCTTGGTGGATTTATTTTTCATAGAATAGAATCACAGAAAGCAATCATAAAATCACTGATGTTGGAAAAGACCTCTAAGATCATCAAGTCCAATGTTTTTATTAATTTCTCCTTCTTTCTGAGGTTGGTGATTAAAGATGGCAAAAAGGACATTCAACTGTGTACACAGAAGAAGATTTCATATGATGGAAAGTGACTGAAATAAAATTGAAACTTTAATTTTTTTTCTTCAGTTTTTCTCCATCTTCACTAGTTATTTCCTTGCTTAGGGAACAGCCAATTCCCTTCCAAAGACAGGGTTTAACTTAGCATGAAAACATCATCCTGACTGTTGTGAGTGTTCAGGCTAACCTAGAGCAGAGGCAGTGGATTTCAGGGGAACGCAGAAGGGAAGGTTAGCCCTTTATGTTCATTAAACCTCCCCCAGACTCCTGGGACTGACATGAAATCCCGTTAAGAGGCACCCTACACATGGCAAACCAAGAAATCAGCATCCCTGCTCCCTCCTGCAGTGAGGTGTCCTTGAGGAAGGTCGTGGCAGACACTCCTTTAAATCTGGGATGTTTTGTGCTCCAGCAGCCCAGGAAAGCTGCACCCTCTCTGCTCTTCCCAGCAGTTCCCAGTGGTGAGGAACATTTTGTTATCCCCATGAATAAACACCAAGGATGGATTCCTGTTAAACACCAAAGGCTGTCTCAAGTACTGGAGATCAAACCCAGCTTCTTTGGCTCATGACTGGATACAGACTGATAAGCGTGAATAGTAAGGAGAAATATTGTAATTTGCAATAGATTTCTCCTTCCCTTTACCCAGTAGCTTAGAGATATATTTAAAAACAATAAATTTTTGTCATTGTTGTTGTCTTTAATTACACTGATTCCCGAGGGCTGCTGTTTTACTGAAAAATAATCCACTTTGACAATGGGAGCTTAAGAGACGGGTGGAACAGATTGCAAACCATTTCCATGCCTGGTTTAACTGCTTGACTGCCAGCCTGTGGGATTAATTTTCAGGACAAGCACTTGTACAACTCTCTCTAGTTTCCCCTTGCTATTAAGCTACAATGGCATCAAAGGAAATGTCTTGGTTGTTGCTCTGCACAGGCACAGGTGAGACACGAGGAAAGGGTGGGTGACTGCAGAGAAGATGGTTTTGGCACTCTTCAAGGGGAAAAGGTCTGAAAATATAGGAATTCAAACAAAATAATACTAATAAAACACCAAACTAAAGCCCGTTGTCTTAATTATTGCTCACGCTTCTATGCTGACTGAAGGAGGTGGTAGCAAAATGTTAGTTATAAAGAACACATTTCATGCAAATTACTTGAATTTAGGTTCATTACACTGAACTTTGGCTAGGTAACAGATACAGAGTCAGACTTCAACGTTAATTTAGTCCTCAGCAGCAGCTCACTGAAGTCTGAGAAGGTTTCCATGGGGAAAATTATGTGTTTACTGCTGTGTCTCTGCTCCAGAAGTGATTGTCTCTCCCCACTGATACTTGGGGGAGTTTCAGCTGCCCAAACACTTTGTGTGAACTGTTTTTGTTCTGCTAAAGTGAAGGGAGCTGAAGAACTTTCATAGAAGCATAGAACTTTCCAGAAGGTTCTATGTTGATCTTGTGCAGCTGGGTAGGGAGAGTGAATCTGGCAGCAATAGCACCTGGAGAAGAACCAGGCTTCATCTTCACTGTTGTGCTGTAGAAATTGTGTCTGACTGTTGATTTCAGAGT
This sequence comes from Parus major, assembly GCF_001522545.3. Lineage (NCBI taxonomy): Eukaryota > Metazoa > Chordata > Aves > Passeriformes > Paridae > Parus > Parus major. The sequence goes on from NC_031769.1 coordinate 147,636,271, forward strand.
GAAAGATGAGAAACAGGTCGACATGGTGGTGAGGCAGTGATTCTGGCTGGGGTGGATATGTCAAGAAACTGGGATTTGGTTTATTACCATGAAGACAGGGCTGATGGCAGGGTTAGTTTAAGAGTATGTAAAACTTTCTCTAAACTCTTCTGTGTTCTGTCTACCACAGAAATTTTTATTTTTAGCAAGTATGTATGGATGTGTGTTTGTGGCTTAGATGTGGACATAGGCCACACTCCTGAGAGCATTGCACGGGGTTACAGCAACCTGATGAAGACAGCAATGAAATGGATTCTGTGGAACTGTTGCTTTTGAGGAGGAAAATAAAGTTGCTCATGGGTTTGTCATCATCTGCTCTCACAGTCCTTCTTTTCAACTCTCCATTTTCTTCTTTTGTTCCCTCAAGGCCAGCAAAGTTGAAGTCAGAGGAGGTAAGAAAATCTCACTGCTGTGCTGTGAAAATGAGGTGATGCTCATACAGATTTAGTTTGGTTTTTGAATAAAAGAAACTATTCTATTCCACTTCCCTCAGCACCACAACACCTCTTTGTCAAGGGTGGCAGAATGCTCGTCTCTGCACAGACATCAGTGAAACATGATAAAATGATGTTATTTTTCTCCCTGGTAGAGAGAAAAGAAAATTTTGAACACCACAGGTTTTTAAGTCCTTTATCAACTTGTATCAAACTCTCCAGTATGCAAAGTGTGAGCACATGAAGAAGGAAGAACATTAATTTCTAGTGTAAAAAACAAGGTGAAAATCAACAGAGCAATGCACAAGTGTGGGAGCAAAGTGATGTCAAAGGAAATTTCTGCCTTCTCCTGATACCAACTCCAAACAACTCATTTATTACCTGTAAACACTCTCCAACAACTCTCAGTCTGTATTTGTTTTCATTCTTCCTTGTGCCCAGAACTAGGAAAATATAAATGTAGCATGTCCTTCTGCTGGGGTTTCCCCAGTGAAAATATGTTTTCTGGGTTATTTTCTTTTTTATTTTCTTTTCTATTTTCTTTACCTAGTATTCACAACTTTTTTTAGGATTATAAGAGGCTTTTAAAAAACCTTCACCATGAGAAAAAGCTACTGGACATGACATACACAACTCTCTTTGACTCATGGATTTAAGCTGCAGGAAGGTAGCTTTAGATTAGATTTTAGGAAGAATCTCTTCCCTGTGAGGGTGGGGAGGCCCTGGAACAGGTTGCCCAGAGAAGCTGTGGCTGCCCCATCCCTGGAAATGTCCAGGGCCAGGTTGGATGAGGCTGTGAGGACCCTGGGATAGTGGAAGCTGTCCCTGCTCATGGCTGGGGGTTGGAATGGGATGATCTTTAAGATACCTTCCATCATTCTATGATTCCATTTCATCAACAGCTTCCAGAGACTGAACATAAAAGCAGGGCTGATGTCAGGGCTGGCTTGAGAGTGTGGAAAACTTTCTCTAGCCTCTTCTGTGTTTTGTCTATCACAGAATTTTTACTTTTTATATATATATAAATATATATATATATATATATACATGTGTGTAGGGGTGTGGTTTAGATAGGAATCAGTTTGATCTGGAAATTTAACTGGGGCTCCTAACTGCTAAAGAAGTGAGGTTTTAAAAGGACTATCTGGATCCCATGAGTTGAACAGTGAGCATTCATATATCCTCAGCAAAATCTAGATCTCCCCAAGGAATGATTGTCAATGCCAATTTTGGTACATCCCTGACTGAAGGATTCAGGTGAGCTGCTGCAATTCTCTTAGTTTGCACACACAAAGCTTCAGAAGGCTACTCCCTCAACTTCTTAATTTTAGAACTTGCAAGAAATTAAAAATGAGGATGACAATATCTCTTCCTTAAAGGATTATATATTTCTCGTTAAACTTTAACTTCATTTAAAATCCATCCTTGATCCTCTTAAAGTATTTGCGTAAGTGAATGAGGGCTGTAAAACACGACTGAAGCTTTCCTCCTTGGGGAAGCAGCTTGACCAATTTACATATTTATTAAATATTTTATATTTTACCAGATTGTATGCACTTCGAAATGTCACATCTTATTTTTGGTCTGAGCACTACATAACCATAACAGCTATTTCCAGTCCCAGAAGAGGAAAAAAAAAATCTGCATCTCCTAATTTGACCACTTCTTAAGGATTTAAGTTTTTTATTTCTATGTTTTACTCAGTTCTGACAAAAATTAACTTTTAGTGTTATGAAGTTTTACTACTTCTGCACAAATTAATCTCCTGTGAGGCTGCATGACCAACCTCTCATTTTTCCTCTGGAATGAGATTCAGCTTTCTAAGCATCCAGACTGAACTTCTGAACCTATTTGATGGTTATTTTAGCTTTAAAAAAACAAGCACAAGGCTGTTGCAAACCAGAAATGCATAAGAAGGAGTGCTTTCCCTTGTGGTACAAGGATCCATCAAAGCAGAGTTGATATTTCTGGGTGTAATTCCTCTCCTCCCTCACCCTCAGTTCAGCTGCCAGCATCTGGAGCAGAGATTCCTTTCCTTTGTTAATGATGTAGGAGACTAGGGCAAGGGTGAGATATCATTGCTGGGTTTTCCTGTGAGCAGTCTGGAGACAGAATGGATTAAGGTTCCAGCAGGATGCACAAGATGAGGGCACATGCCCAGTTTTGCTGCTGGATTCCTGAGTGCCGTGGAACAAACCCCTTTGCTCTGCATGTCCCATTTCTGATGGAACCAGCATCCCTCACAGCGTGCTCTGAAGCAGCTGATGAGAAGAGAGTTTGAAAAAAACCCCAATTTTATTTAGAAGCCACAGAGAATGACTGTTACTCTTTTTTTTCTGGCCACCTCTAAAATGCAGGACTTCCCTGGATGGAATTCTGACTCACAGAATCACAAAATCATTGAATCAGAGAGTCATAGAAACATAGAATAGTTTGAGTTGGAAGAGATTTTCCAGATCAGCTTGTTCCAACCCCCTGCCACAGGCAGGGACACCTTCCACTATCCCAGGGTGTTCTAAACCTTTTCCAACCTGACCTTGTCACTTCCAGGGATGGGGCAGCTTCAGCTTCTCTGAGAAACCTGTGCCAGGGCCTCAGGACCCTCAAAGGGAATAATTTCTTCCTAGTAACTAATTTAAATTTACCTTTTTTTAGTTTAAAGCCATTTTCCTTTGTCCTTTCAGGACATGCCCTATTTTAAAGCCCCTCTCCAGATCTACTTCTAGGCACTGGAAGGGTCTCTGAGGTCTCCTTGGAGCCTTTTCTTCTCCAGACTGAACATCCCCAAATTTCCCAACCTGTTTCTGTAGCAGAGGAGCACCAGTACCTGGATCAAGCTCTGGACTCACTCCAACAGATTCACATCTTTCCCCTGTTGGGAGTGCCAAAACTGGGTGCAATGTGGTTTTTTTTTAGGATACATTCCTTAGGAAAAAAGAAACAAAAACCAAAACCACAACTCACCAATAAATACATTTGTAGATTAAAATATCTGACAAGAGAGAACTTGCCACATTGTTCAGGTGATCAATTATTATAATATCATATTGGCCTTGTCTACATTTTAAAGCAATGTTTTGTTTTTTTGGTTTTTTTTCTTTATCCTTTCTACAGAAGTCAGCATTACTATCATAACTTTGCTCACATTTGAATTTTTGCACTGCCCTGTTAAGCCATTTCTTTCCTTTTCTTGATAAAATAAAGAGACCTAGTTGTTCTTTGAAGGAAAAGCCAGGCAAGGGTTAGACCCCATAACTGCTTCTTCAGCCTGGGTGAGGTAGGGACAAATCTTTTTCAGAGTCATATCTTCCCTGGGGAGAGTTCACATTATTCATCCTTTCCTCTTCATAGGTCCTCTGACAGCCTTATCAGTAAGAATTTCTTCCAGGTCATTGCACAATAAGCACGAAAGACAATCTTAAAGACTCTACTACAGGCAGACCATGCTAAAAATAGTGCTGCATTCTGATTGCTGGACAGGAGCTATCTGCTGACCAACAACTGCCCCATCTGATCTGTGCTGATTTCTTATTAAAATGTTAAATATCTTTATTTAGGAGTTAGATATGGATGTGCAAAAATTCCTGTGGGCTGATATCAGTGTCCATTCAGCCCAGGAGTGTGTCTTTAACAGAGGCAGATGTTATTTCAACACATGTTGGAGGTTAAGCTCTATTATTTTTCTGGCATTATAACCTCACATTAATTGATGGTATTTATTTTCCATAGATTTTATAACCTTGTTATTGCTCTTTACCTACAGATGCTGCATGACTTGGACTGGAGCTGACATGCATCTTCTAGTGGCAGAGTTAGTCTGGTGTGGATACACACCCATAGCATCTTCCAGCAATAAAGGTAAATTATATCCTAACTGGGAAAAACTGGACACCCTCACAACAACAGAGCAAGTAAAAGGAAAGAGTATTTCAGCTGCTCCTTTCCACCACCCCTCAATTTCCTTGATGTGTTGATCTCAGGAGATGGCAAAGGACAGGATGAAAATTTACATCCCTTTTGAGGGCATGAAATAATGAAACAACTTTTGTAACGAGGAGCCACGCAGGTACTTTAAGGGCCTTGTGAGTAGTTAGGAATGCTGTTTTGTAAATGCCATCTCTGTTTGCAGTCAGTAGAGAGAGAAGAACACTCAGAAGGGGATATTGGAAAAGATTTCTTCCTGGGCAGCACCTGTGTGGGAAGGCTTAGAGGAAAACTTCTGCCTTCTTCTTTGGAGGAGAGACCACTGCTGCTACAAGGTTAAATTACCCTGGAATTGTGCTTTGCACCCTCCAAATACATAAAAAAAAGCTCTACTGTGGTGATTTATTATTTGGGGATTTTGTTTTGGTTTGAGTTTTTTTGGGTTTTTTGTTTGTTTGTGTTTTTTAGTTTGTGTTTTTTAGTTTGTATGTTTTGATTTGTTGGGGGTTTTTTTGTTTGTTTTTGTGGGGTTTTTTTGTCCTTTGTTTTTTGTCTGTGGCAGTTTCAAAAGTGTCTCTTCCAACAAATCTGTCCTTTGCTGACACTGTGGTTAGTAATCCTTCTCATATAGTCAAAGGATTGGTTTGGGTTGGAAGGGACCTTAAAGTCCATCTAGTTCCAACCCCACACCATGGGCAGGGATGAACAGGTTGCTGAAGGCCTCATTTGACCCAATCCTTCATTGCTGAAGTGCTGACAAAATCAGGGATAAACATTTTTTTTCATAATTTATGAATCTATGACCTCCCCTCTCTGACAGAGCCTCAGTCTGTGAGCTCAGGACAGGCACCACAGCACTGCTGGAGTTAAAGGAGCTTCCACTGAGAGTTTTCCCCTTTAACATCAATAAAGGAGGTGTAAAGATGGGTTTTCTTTGATTGCTGAGTGGGCAGAAAGCACAGTGTTTCTCAGTGAGCTGTGGACAGCATTCACCTTGTCCATAACATCTGAGTTGTGATCCTCCCCCCTCGTGTTGCTACTGGCACCAAACACTGAGGAAAAAGGTGGGAATTTGGCTCTGATGTACTTTTTTATAGTTCCCATACAGGATTCTCTGTGCCTCTTACTCAGAACATCCTCACAATGTCCGGACCTACCATCCCTTGTGTGGAGATTTACTGCTCTGTCTGAAAATCAGCATTTATTGAGCCACATTTGGATATTTGAGACATCTCTGCAAGGCTGGCAGGTGGAACAGGGGATGTGTGAGAGAAAAATCCTTCTGGAGCACCAGTAGGGAGAGAATCAGGAAGGCTGGAGAGTAGATAGGTAAATAGTATATAAAGCATAGAATTATTGAGATTGGAAAAGATCTCAAAGATCACCGAGTCCAACCATTAACCCAACACTGCCAGGTCAACCACTAAATCATTTCTCAAGGCACCTCACACATTTTTTTAACATTTCTAGGTTGGTGATTCCATCTCTTGCCTGGACAGCCTATTCCAATGCCTGACCACCCTTCCAGTGAGGAAATTTTTTCTAATATTCATTCAAAACCTTCCCTGGTTCAAATGGAGTCTGTTTCCTGTAATCCTGTCTCATGTTACCTGGGAGAAAAGACTGACTTCCCACCTGTCTATAACCTCCTTTCAGGTAACTGTAGTAATAGGAGTTGATGAAAATCAGCACAGGAGTAATATTGTACCACTTCATACACCTGTGATCGGATTAATTTCAAAATGAGGGTTTTAGAAGTTTATTATCTCCACCATCTGCTTCTTTAAAATAACTAAAAGATCTTGTGAACTTGACCCAGAGCTTACTCTTAGTACCCAAAACTCTGCACCATTGTGTGGCTGATGAACCCAAAGTGCTGCTTTTACTGGAAATAACATAAAACTTTGCAACCTCAGGAATGATGAAGTGATCAGAGCAAGTACTTAAGGTTGTTGCTGTGATTCATGGCTCCCTCTTCATTTACAGCAGCAGAAACCTAACTCAGGTTTTAGATTTTACACAGCTGGCATTGAAACTCTTCTGACTAGCAGTGACCACAGGCTTTAAAATCAGAAAAGGCAGAAAAAAAGCCCACAGAGGTACAATATATCAAGACTAAATTAAGTGATAATCCAGAGTTAGGAGAGCATTTATACACTTGTGTGACAACAACCATGCTGAAATGCCTAAAGGTGTGCAGCTACTGAAGAAAGAGCTGAATTAGGGCCTACTAAATTAATCTAAAAACTGCAAAAGCATGATCAGCATTAGTTAGGTAAACTATCTTCTCTACTCTCAGAAGATTTATTTGCCTTAGATTTCTCCTGCAGACAGCAGATTCCTCAGATTCTTTTCCTGACCGAGAGGTTTAATTAAACTTTGCCATGTTTCCCAGTAGAACAATGACACATTTCCACCCGATGTTGGAAGATACAGACTCCCCTTAGGTTCCCCAGGTATTTCTGGATAAATAATACAAAGAGACCTTGTATTTCATCTGGCCCTGGGGAGCACATGAATCAAATGTCATTATATGAGTTGATATTTCTTCTCACACAACAGAGAGTCAAGGCTTTGATAAAGAGATCATTGTCTTCTGCATGAGGCCTCTTCAAATACTACCACCATGAAGCCAGAGGATATAAACTGTATGAACTATTTATCCAGCCTCATCACTGCCTTGGTGAGCAAAAGAAATCTGTGAATATTAGAGGGGAAAATGTTCTTGCCTTAATAGCAGCTATCAGGTGATATGGTGCTGTCTTGAGGTGCCCCCAGGCTAAATCAGATTTCCTTCACAAGCAGCTCCTCACCAAATAAACCCTTTTGTCTGCTTCATTTTCCTTTCTTTCAGGCAATGGAGTAGAGCTCAACAAAATGAGATTGGGAACTTGATCCTGTTACAGCTAGATTTGGGACTACTGCATTTTCTGGGACTCTTTGTAAAGTAATCATAATATTCTTGAAAAATACAGTGCCCTGGTAGCTGTTCTTACCTAGAGTGTTTTAAAGTACCGGTGTCAATTATTCCTGTGTATCTGTGTCTTTTTTTATCTAAGCTGAATCCAAAATTTGCATCCCACTTTCATTGCAAGGAGTGCTTTATGTGCCTGGAAAGGCCATGATGTGGAGGTGTTAATGCTCAGAAAATGTGCATTTTCAGAAAACTGGCCCCAGACATTCTCAGAGTGATTAATCTGTCTTCTCTTCTCAGTTTCTTTAGTAAATGTTCTGTGTCACACTCAGTTGAATCTGGTGATAAAACATCTTCCACTGGGATGTCTGACATGCTTGAAATTAACCCCACATTGGAGGGTTTCTTCTGCTCTTCTGGGCCTGTTATGAATTCATGGTGATGAGAGTTTTCCTGTGATGGGTGCAGGAGCTCAGTATTCCTTTTCATGTGGCTCTTGGCATTTAGAGATGCACAAAAAACCCCTTAAAAACGAAACAGAAACCACCCCAAAGCAAAATACTCCCACACTAGCATTACTAGGCCACATATTTTAATCCTCAGTCTAGTCTGGGATTGTTTCTGCCAGAATATCCCCTGGTGCTGTGTCCAGATCAGTTTTAAATGCTTTAAGTGGTGATGTGTTCACTGCTTCCACAGGACCATCATCATTCAGGCTGATAGATCAGTCTAACAGTGCCTAATGCCTGTCAGCATAAGCCTTGCTCTCCGTTTCTCAGCCTTATCTCTCCTGAAAAAAGAAAAAAAAAAGTATTTTTCCTTTTGCTTTGCTAGTGGTTGACAGAAAGTTAATTAGAGCAAGTAAAAAAAAAACCCTTTTTCCTCAGAAAGTTCAACCAGAAGTGGTTTTGAGTGAGGAGTCAGTCTAAAGAGTACTTCCAACACTCTCCACAGAGGCAGAAGTGCTGAAGTTTCTGATACACATATTTTTGAAGGAAAGCTTCCCTTTCAATATTGAAATGTGCATGAAATTGCACATAGCATCTCGGGTCCCCCAGGAAAGCAGGACTCTGCAGAATCAGTCCTCACAGACCAGCAGGTCTAAGGCTCAGCTTATTTCATCTGCCTCTTCCAGCTGCTGAATTGCATTTCTAAGCTGTACCTTCAGCTCTAACCAGCTGGTTTGAGAGATTCATGCTGACACTGCAGGCAGGTGGATGAGGAACTCAGCGTGACCTGGCCATGTGCACTTGCAGCCCAGAAAGACAAAAGTGTCCTGGGCTGCACCCAAAGCAGGGTGGGCAGCAGGTGAGAGTGGGATTCTGCCCCTCTGGTCTGCTCTGGTAAAATCCAATCCAGCTCTGGGGCCCCCAACACAGGAAGGATGTGGAATTGTCTGAGCAGGTCCAGAGAAGAGCCACAAAGATTCTCAGAGGGATGGAGCACCCCTCTGGAGACTGTGACAGCTGGGGTTGCTCAGCCTCTCATTACTTGGTCATGCACTGAGGATGGATCCATTTTCATGAAATTATCTGAACTTTTCATGGACTTGGAGCTTGCCCAAGTCACTCAGTACCTGGGGTTACATCCCGACAAGGATACAGCAACAAGGTAATTTTCCTCTTGTCTATTTTAAAAGGTCTCAAACTGTTGTGTCCCAAATAAGTTTTTGTACTAGATATTTTCACCATGGGTGTTTTCACAGAGCAGGACAGAGAGTACCAGTCTTCATCACACAGAGATGCCACCCCAGGGTACATTCAGAAGTGGTGTGCAGCAGCCCTAGGCTGCCTCTCACCCAAAAGCTTTCAGCTGCTTCCATTATTTGCACCAAGGGGAAATGGGCTGCATCCCCTCTTTCTCCTGAGGAAGTCTGGATCACCTGTGGGAACAGGATATTTCTGACAAAGAGAAGGAAATGACTTATAAAATAAAAAAATGTTGCGACAGAAGAATCAAAATGACAGCTAAAGACCTTCTCCTTGAAGTGGTCTAATGAAACCTCCATGCCTGATGTCACCTGAGGAAATGCCACTGGTACCTGCTCTGATTTTAGAGGTAGGGATTATTACCTTACAGCATCACTGTCACTCTACCCCAGTCTGGACTCAGATGAGACTAAAAAGGGCTGTTGGTGATATTTTTTCCCCATTCTGAGATTTAAAGACTTCTTTTTAGCTCTTTGTCACTTTCCCAGACAGAAGGAATATTGAAGTAATTATAACATAAAGCTCTGAGCAAAATATTTAGGTCAGCTCCTGATAAGCACCTGACAATAGGTTTGTTCCCTAATGGGTGGTGATTGAAACAGGTTTTCAGTAGGTTTTGTGAGTTTTAAATAAGATACTGGACAAATTTAGTACTGTGGATTATTTTCTGTGCTAGTTTGGGAGGGAAATGCAGATTTGTGTGGATTAATAACCCAGATCCAACCGATGGCTTTCACTGGTGACCCAGAGAGAGCCAGGGCACCAACACTGGTATTTAGAAGTTCAGGATGAAAAAGAAGGACAAAAGAAGACGTCCTTTTCTACGTGTTGTGGGTGGAGTGGGAGCTTCAGAAAAGTTTATTAAAGAAGCCTTGATGTTGAATAATGAGGTGTAGAGAGGATTCCCTGGTTTTCTATACTCCTTCCCAGAGAGAGGAGCCTGGGGGCAGCTGGATCTTATCTCAGCCTCAGACTGTCAGTGGTTTAAGTTTTGAAACTTTTTCCCACAGTTTTTAATGATGGCAAATCAGATAAATTTGTATAAAAATGAATTATCATGATAAATGATTAAACAAAAATATCTTATTCAGAATTATTTATGACACAGTATGAAAGCTAAAACTACTAGATGAGTATAGTATAATATAGTGCACTATATTAAAATGAGTTTATTAAAGCAACTATATTAAAGCTAGCAAAAGAAAATATTAGGCAGAGATTGATTTAACTCACCATATCAATGCTTGTGAGCAGGTCTCTTTCTTTTCACTTTGAGAATTTTCCTTGGTAGGTGACCCCAAAACCCAAGAGAAGTATCTACACACACTCCAAGGAGGAATATGTTAGAAGAACCTAGCAGGATGAAAGAGGACCAGACTTCAGTAGTCTAAAGGTGTTGACTGCCAGTCATGTGCCTCCAGGTCAGTTTAGCAGCTCACCTGCCAAATCTTTGCCTTTTTATCAGGATGTTCATTCAGGTTTAATTCAGAATTTTAGCATGATCAACACCAAGCCCAGCTCATGGTGCCCTTCCCAATCCACACTGACAGATCTGAAAACTGGATATTGTCTGAGCTGCTTGACCACATTCCAGAGCATCCAGGGTGAAGCACCCTGATACACTTGTGCAAGGCCAGGGGCTGGACTTGGTCCCTGTGGGTCCCTTCCAGCTCAGGATGTTCTGGGATTCCTCAGCTCTCTGCAAATGACTGTCCCATTTTGGCATTTGTTTATTTATCTCTTAGTCCCCATGCAGACAGGCAGAGCTTGATGAAACATCTTTGTTCAAGCTTTTTTTCTTACATTAAAAAGCCACTTTTGTTGAAACACTGCAATTTTGAACTGCAAAAACAGATCAAACCCCAGTGCTATTTAATTTTATAAGGGTTGTTTAATTTTGCTAAATGATTCTAATCATTCTAATTTTGTATCAAAATTATGTTTAACATAATTTCTTTTTGTGGATTAGCTGTAATATCCAGCTTTTGTAAATTGAAATATTTGAAGGTTGAAACAATTTGGATGGGCAATTTAGACCGTGTGGTAAATTTTGAAATTTTCTTTGACAAATGAAAACTGCTTTCTGAGAAGATGAAATTTCCCAAAGGACAAAAATTCTATTTCCCAGACACCTCTGGAGGATAACTCATGTGAAAATGACATCTTTCCCTGGACTGTAATAAACAAATGGTCTCAACTAAGTTCTATTTTTGACCAAACCTACAAACTATGATCCTTTGAGAAGCATAAATAGCATCAAACAAAAAAATGTCTCTTATTTCCTTAATAGTGGCCAACTTACCTGCAAGTGTTTTGATTTTTGGTAGCTCTTTTTTGAAAGAAAATTACATCTCTGATGTGAATTGATATCATTCCTCTGTATTTGGTTATGTGAGCCAATCATCGAATCATGGAATGGTTTGGATTGGAAGGGATCTTCAAGATCACCCAGTTCCAATTTCCCTGGAATGGGCAGGGACACCTTCCACTAGACCAGGTTGCTGATACAAATTAATTTTACAAAAATGGCCTTACTTAGGTCAGACCGTGGACCTAAGGTTTGTCCTGTCTTGCAACTTTTCTCTGACATGGGCCAGTAGCAGCAGCTCCAGTAGAACCATAGAACTGGAGATCTTGGAATCACAGCATGGTTTGGGTTGGAAAGGACCTTAAAGAAATCCAGTTCCAGCCCCTGCCATGTGCAGGGACACCTTCCACTATCCCAGGTTGCTCCAAGCCCCATCCAACCTGGCCTTGGACACTTCCAGGGATGGGGCAGCCACAGCTTCTCTGTGCCAAGGCCTCAGAACCTTCACAAAGAAGAATTTCATCCTAATATCCAATTTAAACCTTTTCTCTGTCAGTTTGAAGCCATTCCCCCTTGTTCTGTCACTCCAGGACCTTGCAAATAATCTCTCTCCATCTTTCCTGCTGGCTCCTTTAGGTACTGGAAGATGGCACCTGGGTCACCCCAGAGATGGCACTTAGGTCTCTCCCCGTTCTCCTCTCCAGGCTGAACAATTCCAATTTTCTCAGCCTTTCCCCACAGCAGAGCTGGCCCATCCCTCTGATCAATTTCATGGTCTCCTCTGACCTTGCTCCAACAGGTCCATGTCCTACCTGTGCTGGGTGCCCCAGTGCTGGATGACAAAAGATTTTTAACCTCGCAACAACCAGTGACTTGCACCAAAGTTAAACTAAGAGAAGTTAGAAAGAACAGCAAGAAACTGTATCTTCTTCCTTTCCCCAAGCTCCAACTGCTTTATTTCACTTTTTTTATGCCCATCTGGGAGAAAACACTTAGTGGAGAACATTTTCTTACCTTTATTGGTACAACCCCACCTTTTAAAGCTTCACTTCAGAAGGTTCCTGAGCACCTAGTGAAGTCCCAGTTGTGTGCTCAGAGTGGAGCTCCTGCTCAGAGAAGGTTTCTCTAAATGCTGCTCAAAACAGAGAGAGTGTTCATTGCAAACTCTGAACTAAATACAAAGTCAAGAAGGGGTAATAATAAGAAAATAAATGCAGAGGCAATGTTTTTAGAGGAACAAACAACGACTAAACTACCCATGAATAAATTTAGGCTGGCAATTAGAAGAACATGCCTAATCATTAGCACACTCATGTTCCAGAAACTGATTTTCGGTGGGAACAATGAGGTAAAAAGGAGCCAAAATGAGGCTTCATGATGCTTAATAAATATCTACAAGGAGTAGGGTGATACAGGCTTGCACTAGGAGAATTAGATGCTGTTACCCTGAGGGTTTCATGAAACTGCCAGAAACTTCACACTAAAGCAGCTCTTGAAGCAAAAGGTTGTGCAATGTGGTACCTTGGTACTGAAGATGTGTCAGGTGAACCAAATTTCAGTGGAGCTGAAAAGTCACACAAGTTTACAACAGCTGAGGGGCTGATTCTACAACTCAAGAACTTGTAACAAGTGCATTGAAGAAGAAATATATGGAACATATTTTGAATCTTTATTGATCTGCAATGTTTCTAAATTCAGTAGAAATAGCTCCTTATCGAAAAACACAAAAGAAACCAAAGGTGGTTTCTTGCTCATCTTCACTTTCTTGGCTCTATATGAGAAACATTTGAATCCCACAGTTTGCCTCCCAGGCTGGCTGTCTCTGATGTCAATGATTTTTTTTTTTGTCAATGACTTCTTTTCCCAGGTATGGGACAGTAAGGGAGAGGAAAAGTGTCATTTGGCTTCATTTGTCATATGCTTTTAAGAACTGAACAAGGATTTTCAAAGCATAAAGATAAAACACTGGGGTTGGATGTTTGCCTAATGACCTGTCAAAAATCATCCCACTTCTCTTTCCTCATGCAGGGGAAATAATATAAGGATTGTTGTATGATTTCCATTAACACTAGAGTTTACAAAGCTACAAAAGAATGGGCAGATTGAGTAAAATCTGCTCAGCTTGTTCCTTTGTCTCTGACATCATCAGAGGAACATAAGCTCGCAGCTGTTTCCTCTTAGGGAATAATATTCAGGTTCCATGGAATGTTGGAACAAGTCCAGAAGAGTCCATGAGGACGCTCAGAGGGCTGAAGCACCTCTGCTGTGGAGACAGAATGGGAAATTTGGGGATGCTCAGCCTGGAGAGCATCTTCCAGTACCTAGAGAGGCTCCAAGGGAGCTGGAGAGGGGACTTTCCAGAAGGGTGTGGAATGACAGGACAGGAGGAAATGACTTCAAAGTGACAGACAGTAGGTTTAGACTGGATATTTGGAAGAAATTCTTTACTCAGAGGGTGGTGAGGCCCTGGCACAGGTTTGCCAGAGAAGCCGTGGATGCCTCATCCCTGGAAGTGCCCAAGGCCAGGTTGGATGTGGCTCTGAGCACCCTGGGATAGTGGAAGGTGTCCTTGCCCCTGGCAGGGGTTGGAATTAGATGGTCTTGAATGTCCCTTCCAGCCCAAACCATTCCATGATTCTATGACTTGCTGTATGGAGTGTGATTTCTGTTATGTATGTAGTGCTCAAAAATCGATTTAATAAATCTTTTGCTGTGACATCCTATGTCAAGTCATTCATTTGAAGAACGAGGTATTTGTGTAAAGAGGGCAGAGTCTGTTTAAATTAACACAGCACCTCAGTCCCAAACTCAATCTGACCTGAATTTCTCAGTGTGAATCTCCCAACAAACTTTTTTCCAGTCGTTTTTGCCATTAGAGGGTTTGTAAAGATTCATTTTTATCCTTCAGAGAGTCATAGAATCATTAAGGTTGAAAAAGACCTGCAAGATCATCAAGCCCAACTTTACAAGTTTTATGTGTAACATTCCTGGGGTCCAGGAGTCTTAATGGGGCTGTTTTACATTCTCTACTTTTTGACAACCCATGTAGTCAAATGTCTGGTAAAAAGGAGTGTGGAGGGATTTTAGGAGCATCTGATCACGCCACGATCAAAGTGACTTGAGATCCATTATAAAATCTACCACAGAGGGTCCTGCCCCAAGTCACTTAATGAGCCTGAGGAAAAATCCTGCTGCAGGCCAGGGCTTTGTCCTCATTGCTGCAGCCTCTTTCTCTCCCATGAAAAATCATTTTGTTCAGGATTAGAACTAAATCCCAGGGTTGTGTGGAATAAAGCTGTCAGGATCACAAAATGAACACAACCTTTGCTTAAAATCAAAACCATAGCAGGTTTCCCCAGAATGGAATCATTTTACAGGCAAACACAGTGCCAGATAAAACCTAGAATTCCCTGTAGCCTCTGTAGCTTAGTTTATATATAATTTCTCTGCTGATTAGTAGAGTTAATAAAAAATAAAAATGTCTCCCTTTAATGCAGTGAGACTCACATACTTGAATATAGCTATCTCCAGGATAATGTTTTACTTACCTTGAGAAAAAGCTGGAAGAAAGGTGAAATTCAGGCACCTGTTACAGCTGGTAAGAAGGCAAAAAGGGCCAGCATGTCGTGATTAAATCTTTAGCACCCAGAAAAGAGCTTGCAGCCTGTGGTGTCTTATTGGTGCATATCACCATGTTTATTTTTAAAATTGCTCCCTGCCAGCATGTCCCAGAGTTATTCCATATACACAGCTGGCTGGGAAGAGGCAGGCTGGAGCTGGGAAAAGCAAGATCTAAAAGGAGAAAGACAGGGGCTAGCAAAAAAATTATCAGAAAAAGGCTGGGATGGAAACCATTCCAAGTCCAGCAATAGGTGACCTACATTTACAAATCTCTTTGAAAAAGCCAGATCTTGGTGTCTCCCTTTCCTGTAGATGCTGTGTTTACTTACTCAGTGCTTTTTAGTTCTTCTGGAAATTCTGCTTTTCCAGATAAGGTGATAATAAGATGGATTTAGGGTCTGAACCCTCCCAGAGAAGCGTCATGGCCACAGCTGGTGAGTTTTGTAAATGGTGGAAAACTGGTAGGAGACCTTTAGCCACAAGTGTGAGGGATGGCAGTGGCAGCTCAGTGCTGCCTTCCCCAATCCACCCATGTCACCCCAAAAATCCACAGGGTTTTGGTCTGTTGGTGACCCTGGGCCATCCCAGCCTCTCTTGGTTTCATTAGGATGGAAAACTAAACTGTGGAAAATTATTGTGTTGATGTGTGTAAGAATAAAGGAACAGGCATCACATTGATTTATTCATTCATTTATGCGCGAGTCCCTCCATCCTCAGATGCAGGATGTTTGTGTGTAGATTGATGTGTGAAACTATTTATTAACTTAAAATCACTGCTGGAGAAGTCAATCAGCTGCAATAAATACCCAAATGCCTTAGGGCAAAGGGAGAGATTATTCCCTTCTGCCTATATTTAGGTCTTCTCATGGAATCAAAATGTAACAAAGAAGGGTTTGAGCTGCATAAAACTTTGATGCTGTCCCTACTCCACGTCACAGGTTGAACCAGAAACCTCCAGGAATCTCTCACAACTCAAGCTATTTGACTCTCTGAAGGTTTTTTGATCAATGAAATCTCTAATAATCAATCACAAGAGGGACCCTCATGAGACTGCATGGGCTGGAGGGACTTGAGAATAACTCAAGGCTTCCTTGGAGAAAGAAACGCTCATGGCCTGAGCATTGGAATATCAGTCAACCAACACCTGATTTCTTTTCTTCTGCCCTCCCTCCCTCCCTCCCTCCCCAAAGGCTTTATTCAGATCCAAGCTGCATGTGGTATCACAAATGTCTGATAAAACTCTTCTGATAAAACTCTTCAGTGAGCTCTTTCTCCACTCAAGTCTGGTCTAATCTTTTACTCACAACTCCACCACAAGATGCCTGTGCTGGGTTTTGGTGGGATTTGGACAACCAGTTATTTATCTTCCTAACAGAGTGGTAAAATAGATTATTTAAAAATGTGTTTTAAAAAAAAAATGGGAAATTTACAGCCTGGAGGGGTTTGCTGAGTGTACATGCCAAGAACTGAATATGTTTTTAAGTGTAGCCATGTTGGTTCATTCTTTACCTTTCTCTGTGTGTGTTTGGGTGTTCTGTGGGGATTAGGCATGGATTCACAAAATGGATTTTCTCAGAAAATTTCTTTATGCATTTCATTCTTTTGATACAACTTCAACATCTTTTTCAGTATAAATTTTTCTCCTCCTCCTCCTCTCTGTACATTCGTGTGTCTGTGCTGTGGGTGTGTATAAATATGTACATATATTCTGGTTGGCTGGAAGTAGAAAAATTAATTTTCTTTAACAGTCATATCTCTGAGAAGCAGACTCATAGGAAAGCTTTTAAATGCTAAATTAAAAGACTTTAACTGCTTGGCTTTTCCGGTCAGCTCTCCTTAATTCTTTTCTCTCTCTCTCTCTCTTGCTCTCTCTCTCGTTCTTACCCCTGTTCTGAGATTTTTGCTTAATTAAGGGGAAAGGAAATAGTGACATCAAGTCAAGGACATAATCTCTTTCCAAACATGCAAAGTCAGAGTTTAATCCTCCTGGCATAGTCCCATCCAGGAAAAGGAAAATTCCCTCCTAAAATGTAAAGCTGAGTTAGGTCCTGATGTAGTACCTGTTGCAGATTGAAAATCTTTCTTTCTGTTTCTGTGTTATGCTTTAGGTGCTGAATCCCTTTGGCTGTGGCAGAAATTTCTGGAGGCTGAGGATCGCCACAGCCAGAGGTTTTTGCTGAGCTGTCTGCAGGACCTTGGGATCAGAGGGTGCATTTCTGACTCAGGAGATAACTTCCCTTAAGTAGACTGATAAAATGCTCGATGAGTCAACCATCCAGAGAGGGCAGGACCACAATCCTGTGTGGTTTCCTGTCTTCAGGGTGAGAGGCAGCTTTCATCACCATTTACTCATGCTGTCCCACAGCACAACCTTTTTTTTTCCATTTTAACACCCCATGTTTTGAGTCACATTCAAATTTTCTCCATTCTGACTCTAATTCACCTCAGCTGAGCCCAGGATCTTGCATAATTCATCTACAAAAACTTCAAGGATACTCATATACTCACGTTCTCTTTTTGGAAGGGTTGGTTTGCTGATAGCAGAGTAGATCTTCAAACCTACTTTAAATATAGATCTTCTAAGTGTTTACCATTAGACATGGTGCTGCCACTCTATAAGACAAAAAATTATGCAGATGAGGAGCAGAACCTCCAGCTTGAATCCCATGGAGGCAATCTGAAAAGACACGGGGAGATCTCCTCTCCTCCTGTTCAACGTGAAGAGGATTCAGTTCCTGTGACAGAAATCAAGCAAAATATAATGATGCACCTTATGCTTATAGGAAAACATTTTTCTCTGAAGTCTCCTGGCCATTTTGCATTTGTGAATCATTTATTACAATGTTTTATCCTAGAGGAAATTTGTGATATAAGCTGTCAACTCTATTTACCTGTAAATTCCTTGCTGCAAACCGTGGCACCCATAAGGTGCCCGTGTACAGCAGATGACGAATGACTGCAGCTGTCCTTTGGTGAAATGCAGCACATTATTCCTCATCCTTCCTACAGAAATCACCTTTATTTGGAATATTGAGGGCTTCACCCAGGTGCACACTGGGAGCAGGTTTTGGAGTGTGGATTGGACCAGGTGTGCAGTGGGGAGGCTGAATGACAGGGAGTCTACAGAAAACACTTACTTGCACTAAAATGCAGCTATTTCCTGCCTGCAGCGTGGCAGCTGAGATCATGGAGCAATTGTTTCCAGGCAGAGAAGTGTGGAACAGTGTCTCCAAATGAAATTATAGCTTGAGAAAAAGATTTCTTTGAGGCAGGATGGAATGTAATTACCCAAGTTGGACTTCTGCCAGGACAGTGATGTTTAAAACACTTCCAGCTCTTGTGGAAAGTGCCACAGGACCTTTTAATGACTGCAAGGAATGGGCTTTGGAATTTATTTTTTAATTTATTTTTTTTTTCTTGTTTGAGTATCTCATCCAAAAGGCAGGATAATAAAATGAGAAAGAAAAAACTATCAAAGAAAGAGCTAATCTTTGCAAAGTGTTGGAATATGCAAATCCCACTTTGAAATGGTAATTTATTAACTTCTTTTTAAGATAAAAATGCAATTAGTTCATTCTTTCATTTCCTTCATCCCCCAAAAATGCACATATATTGTTATCACGTCTTTTGCTCCTGTGTCAAATCTGTATCATTTAATTTTCTTGCAGTGAAACTTGTGGGTTTTATAAAAGGTTTTGGTGAGGGTTTTTTCCTGCCTTGTTTCAATCCTGACTGTAAATAAAAGAATACATTACTTTATTCAGAAATGATTTCTGTCAAAAATCATCACTTTGTTGAATTTTATAAAAGCTATGGGCTATTTTTATATTAGATGCTATATCAGTAAAGAATAATCAGAGAGAGAAAAGGACTTTTTATCATTCTCAGTTTATTCCCAGAAATACTCTCTTGAGCTCTGAAGGAAAAAAAATAAAATATTATCTGTGATAGAATTGTAAGCTTGCCTTATTTTTCACTTGATTATTTTGGGTAAGGGAATGAATGTAGCTGCATGTCTATCTATGCATCTCTATCCCCAGCACGTGATTATTCCTGGCTAGGAAATCCAGCACAACTTTTCTGACTCCACAGCATTTTTATCACATTTAATTAAGATTATGTAAAGCTGGGTTTAACTGGCTCATCTAAATTTGGGTAAGTACCTGTAAATGTCAAGCTAAATAAATAAATAAATGAATAAATAAATGACAAGCTAAATTAAGAACTATTGTAGCTGTGGCAGGCTTTATTTGATACCAGTGAAATCTGGATATTCCAGTGCATATTAATACACAAATTTGGATGCTCATGGATGGTGTTCATGGAATTCAAACTATTTTCTGACTGTGGGGACTTGAATTCCCATCTAGGTCTGAAGAGAGACTTATTCTCACAGAGCTGTAAAATAGCCCATGCTACTTCAGCTCTCATGGTCCTTGGCAGAGCTGCTTCATATTGCTTAAAATATTTAAATATGTACGAGTCTAAAAAAAAAAAAAGAGTGAGAGGGAGTCACTTGTAAAGAATGAATAAGATTCTTTGGCAGTGAAGACAGGGAGGGTGGGATTGACATCCCGTTTTTAGGTGCCTTTGGAGTAAATGCCTCCATCTGGATTATGTGGGGATCATAGAATTATAGAATATTCTGAATTGGAAGGGATCTACAAGGATCATAGAGTCCAGCTCCTGGCTCTGCAGAGGACAGCTCCAAGAATCCCAACCTTTGGAACTGCTTCTCCTCACTGGTGCTTTTAATTCAATGCAAAGATAGATTTATATGTTGTATGTGGTGACTGAACTGAAAAATAAGTTAAAGCTGGAGGTGTGTCTGTGGTTAGAAAGAAACAACTCATTGAGGTACAAGTTAAAAGATTTCTTCCCCTTCCCATGGATATGTTGTGTTGTCTCATGGGCAAAGCAACCCCTGGAGGATGGTTTAGGATGCACAGCACCTCTCAGGAAGAAACCACCCCAGGTTCCAGTCTGTAGAGTCTCTGTTCCCTCAATTTCCCACCCTGAAACGCTCAGTGGAAAATCTGCACCTTCCAATCCATCCTGTGGCTGCTGGAAATTCATGATCCTTCCAACCCAGCACATCATGAATGCCATTCCACCAGCAGGATTTTTAGCTTTCTGTATGATCTCAGCATCTTGCTCGATTTCAGCGCTGTGACTCAGGCAGCAGAAGAGGAGTCTGGGGATGGAGCGTGCAAAGATGATGCCCCAAACCAGGAGTGAATCATCTCCAAGGGCTGTGTTGGTATTTCAGCTGCTGCCTCGCTGAGGAGATGGAAGCACACTCCAGGAGCAAGGGTACAAATCACTGATTATCCCCCCAGCACTGGTGATGATGAAATCCTGGGATTTGGGCTCCCCATGCCCAGCATTCCTGGTAACCATGGTGCCTGAATGTGTGCATCCAGAGCTCCTGACACGCTGCCTGCAGCACCAGCAGCCTCACCAATTAAGGATTTGCCCGTGGCGAGCAGGGATTAAACACTTTTCATTAGCAAGTTTAGAGATTCTAAAGCCCTGTTACAGGCATCTGCCACCCACACTGTGAGGGGAACAGCTGTACAATGAGTGATTATAAAGCAGGAAGATGAAGTGACGTTTTGGAACTTCATTGTTCTCGTGCCCTGAGCCCTAAAATCCCATGGAAACAATTAGGTTTAAGATGAAGCATTGCTGTTTCCTTCTGGGTAGGTGGGCTATTTGCTCCATCCCCCCATAGAGGTTTAAAATAACAATTCATGGCTTACTTTGTGCTTTGTTAAGATAACCTCACTTCCATCACATTCAAAACAACAACAACAACAAAATCACATAGAATATTCATAATATTGTGCTATATAAAGCTCACGACGCAGGGGAGAGCTGAATTGTTATTGTATATTTTCGTTATTTAACAATTATCACCATGAGAGTTTCTAGAGCATAATTTTGTGGGGAAAGAAAAAAAAAAAAGAAATAAAATAAGCAGCCACCTTCTTTCAAAGTTTGACTCTGCAGAGCTTTAATTCCAATCAGCTATAACAAAACTGATGACAGAAGGGCCTTTCAGCATGTTAATAGCATAGCAACATACTGGGTGCACTTGCAAATCCATTTGCTCAGAGATGCTTTGATCACTTAATGTTCTACATGCAAAAAGCAGTGTTTTCTGAAGGCAACACCCAGTGTGTGAAGCATCTATAAAAGAAAATAATCTCCCTCATTCCTCAGAAATTCTACTTTTGTCTGGCAAGAATTTACAGTCACCAAGAGCTCCTGGAGCCCAGAGTTTTATAGGAATCACAGGCCAGCTCCACCCCTTGTGCATGAAAACTCAGCTTGTGGTTGCAACCACTGTGAAATATTTATTTTCAAACAAACATGGAGTGTTAGAGGCCACCTGCTACCAGGGTGTCCAGAGCCCAGGTCCCCACACAGTGAGGCCATAAGGGGGCTACTGCTACACTAGGAAATAAAACTGCTAGGAAACAGTGCTGTGCACTGGAAATTCCTGATAAACGTTTTTACAATGATCCCTGGTGGGGTTTTTCACCTGAGCACTGTCTTTATAATTCCTGGATGCTGATGGATAGCTGGCACAGGCCCAAAGCCCTTCCCAGTGGTCAGTCTGGATGCAACAATTTCAAACCCCAGTATAAAAAGGTTTCGTTGTATAAACATAGCTCATTTCTGGCCTCAGTGCTGGAAAATGCTCTCTGATCTCTTCAATTTATTTGTGGATACATTGCCTTATCATAAAAATATACGTGGTTACTGGTTTAGATGCGTGCAGGACAGAGTTTTATCTCCAGCCTTTGGCACCAGGGTGTGCAAAGCCATTACAGCTGGAGCTGGCACAAAGCAGAGGCACAAAACACTCGGGCTGTTTTCTGGCAAAAACCAAGGATGTTGGGAAGTGCTCTTCCTTCAGGGGCTGCTCTGCCTGGTGGGACAGAGCAGCCAAGTGTGGGGGGACAGATTTACTGCTGGGACACTGAGCAGAGCAACGAGCCCGGGGAAGTGACAGAGCTTTTCTCCAGCTGCCTCCAGGGCTGAGATGATCAGACTGAGTGCAGGGTCACCAACAGGAGCTCACCCTGACAGCCCTGAGGAGCGATGACCTGGGGGAAACCCAAAAAAAGTGCTGAATTGTGTTTGACCAGCCTGCAGTGAAGTAAAAATAAATATTCAGTTCTCAAGAACTGGAGTCTCAAATTAGCCCAAAGCAGGACTTTTACAGGAAAGTTAAAGTATTGTGTTTTAGATGTGACACAGAAGGTTCAGTAGGCAGGGACAGATTTCAGTAGTTCATCCTGTTAACCAAAAGTCCAGGTTTTAAAGGGTATTATTCTTAGCCTCCTTTGTTTTCCACTTCTGTAGTCATATAACTGGTCAGAAGACTCATAATGTTCTTCATTTTTACAAAGAGAATCACAGAATAGTTTTGGATGGAAAGAAACTCAAAAATTATTCAGTTCCAAGCCCCTGACATGGGTAGGGACCCCTTCCACTATCCCAGGTTGCTCCAAACCCCATCCAACCTGGCCTTGGATAGTTCCAGGGATGGGGCAGCCACAGCTTCTCTGGACAACCTGTGCCAGGGCCTCAGCACCCTCATAAGACATTTATTCCTAATATCCAATCCAAATCTACATTCTTTTGGCTTGAAGCCATTCCCCCTTGTGCTGTCGCTGCATGCTCTCGTAAAAAGTCCTTCTCCAGCCTTCCAGTATAAATAATCATTAATAATAATATAATTAATCACTAAAATCAGTCAAGATTTGTAGAACACCAAATAAATATAACATGGATAATGCCTCCTTTGCAAAGCCTCAAAGCTGGGATATCTTGATCTCTGCAAATTCTTCCTTGTTTCTTACATAAGGTGATGGGTAACACACTCCATCTGATTTGAGGTGTCCCATTTTAGTTATGATAGATTTAATCACCAAGAGAGTGATTTTATGTCCTGATAAAACATGCAGAACTACTTAAGGAAACCAGGAATCTCTCCCTAGTCTCAGCTGACGAAGGGGGTGGACTTAGTTGGCTGTCAGAGGATCCTGAGGTGGTTTGTGGATGTTGATGATTTTGCTGCAGACACCACACGTAGTCATGTGAGAAATAGCCAAGGTCCTAAAAGTCTGCCTAGATGGGCACAGCTGGCTGAGGTGGATTTTATAGAGTCTGGCTGACCACTAATTCAGCACCAACTTGGTTTTGAATCATGTGAGAGCAGCAGATATCAGGGTGGCCCTTGGTGCAGTGCTCACAAGCATATCCCTGCCTGTGGCTGGTGATCCATACTGGGGGAAAAATGTGTGGAAAGCAAGATATGTTTTGAGTATAACTTTCCTTCCCTGATGTAAACCTCCCAGCTGCTGCCTGCAAATGGCTTGGAAAATTGTGGAGATTATTATTTTCTTCTGAACATGGGGTTTAAAGGAGTCTAATTCGCTTGCCTTTCACCATATTTCCTTTTTCTTTCATCCAGACATGGATATAAACTGATTATTGTCAGCCCAAAGATGCACAGTAACATATGTTGTGTCTTCGTTTAGAGGGGTAGTAACACTGAATGCTGGCAAAAAGTTTTAATGCTGAGAAAACTATGGTTGTTCAGCCTGGAGAAGGCTCTGGGGGGATTATTTTGATTTTTCAGGACCTGAATGGGAACAACAAAAACGTTGAAGAGGCACTTTTGACATGGCAATACAAGAGGAATGGCTTTAAGCTGAAGGAGGATAGATTTAGATTTGGAAGAAATTCCTCCCTGTGAGGGTGGACAGTCCCTGGCACAGGTTTCCCAGAGAAGCTGTGGCTGCCCCATCCCTGGAAGTGTCCAAGGCCAGGCTGGATGGGGCTTGGAGCAGCCTGGGATAGTGGAAGGGATCCCTGCCCATGGCAGGGACTTGGAACAAAATGATAGTAAAAACCCCTTCAAAACCAAACTATTCTATAATTCTATAATCTGGAAAAGTTCATGTGAATGAGGGAAGATGGGGAAGATTTGAGGCAACGTCAGGGTCAGTGGCTAACAAAGACAGAGAAATCTTTTGGATTTTATCCCTCCCCATCCTTCTTTCTGCTCTTAGAAATATTTTTACTCCAAAATCTCACTTCTGTGTTTGCCATTGTTTCCAGTGCCACAGGGACCTTCCTCATCAACAAATGTTATTCATAAAATATAAAAATATTCTAGTTTGTTGAGTCATTTTACATGGACACTTTAATTTGTTGGTTTTTCATTGAGCTGACTTCTGAAATCAGAAATGTATGGCCTTAAATTCAGGATTATTGGCTGAGTGCGTGGGGTTGGAGGCAGGTGCAGGGTTACACCTGAGTGTTTGCTCTTGCTGTCAGCTTAAGTTCAGTGTCTCTGGGTAAAATGTGCCCAATGCCTTCACTGTATTTGCTTCTTGCTTTGTGCAGCAGCGTTAAAGAAAACAGTCAATACTTCAGCAAACAGTGGGGAAGGTTTGCAGCGCCTGTAATGTGCCCCATTGCAAGAACAAATGGCTCCCATCCTTCACTCTGAGAGTTTAAACAGAGGATTACCCTCTGCACTTGGGGTAGATAATATTTCAGTTCAACATTATTATCTGAATTTTGCTATCATTACAGGCATAGTCAGGCTGCTGTTGTGTTGGGTGCAATAGAGAAGAAGGTGAAAAAAAAGTAGCTTGTGCCAGGAAGATTATTTCCAAATGTGTTTTCACTATTGGAAATCACATCCTCAGTTATTTCCATCCAATCAGAGGACAGAAGTAATGCCATGTTAAGAGTGCTGTTGATAAAAACAAATATCTGATTCTATCCCAGCCGGCCACATGAGCCTGAGATGTCACTATCAGCAAAACTCCACAGATAGTTACACCACTGCAGCACAGGGAGCATGAAAAGGCTCTGAATTATTTATAACAACTGTGTCAGCTTCTCAGCAGGAGAAAACTGGCAGAGCTAATTAACTGATATCCCCCAACTGATCTTCCAGCTCGTATTTGAGGAGTAACTCCAAATAATTCATGGAAGTCAGGAGCTGCTTTGCCTGCCACAGCCTGTTTTGCTCTCGAGCTTGCAGGAGGAGCACACGGCAGGATGTACAGAACAAGTTTTTTGAGCAGTTTGTAACCAAAATGTGCATGTGTAATTCCATGCTGGAGCAAAATGGGATGCATTCTGTCTTCCTTCCCTACCCTACTACAGAATAAACCTCAAGTGCTGAAATAAAGGCCGTATTTTATGGCAAGTATAGAGTGAGGGTCATTAGCTTTCCCATTCAGCTTCATCAGATGGCTACACAGCAGGATGCGTTCCAAATTTATTTGATAGCTTGTCAATAAGCAGCTGCCTTTTAATAGCTCTTAACTTCATGGACTTGAAAAACAAAATGCCTCATGCTCACATTAAACCAAGTAGTCCATCACGGGGATCTCAGCTTTTTTCTGGTGTAGAAGGCAGAGCAAAAAATGACCTCTGTCTGCAGCTTTCACTGTAATTTTGTGAACACTCATCAGCAGGGAACAGAGACAGAGAGCATTGCTGGGCTGGGAATTACAGTCAGGAGAAGAGGGGTGAATCCTAGGGCTAGGATTTTTTTATCCTAGGGGATACAAGCCCTAGAGGGTGTGTCTAGTGAGAGATGTAGGATGGACATCAGCAGGGAGCAGGGGCAGCAATGGGGACCCCAACGTGTCCCCTCTCTAAGTAGGGGCAAGAGGGTAAAGTGATGAGATTGTCAAAGGTAATTCTAATTAACAGTCAGCTGATCTTAGAAGTGCTTTTGCTGGGCCATCTCCTGCATATTCTGGAAATGATTAAGGGTGATCAAAACAAAGACTTTCAAAGGAGGATGGGAAACTCCACTGTTTTCCACCCCCTCCACAGGTAGGAGAGTCTATTCTTCAGGTGGGGCTGGGCTGAGGGGCTGGATTATCACAGGCATCTTATCAGCTGGAAACTCATGAACAAGGGTCAGTACTTGTGAGATCAAGGCACAGAATCTCAGCAGTTTGTTATAAAAGGGCCAAACATTTGCAGACCAGTGCCACTACAAGACACCTTTGTAAGATGTACTGCTTGAGGCACTTCTCAGTATTAAATTGCTTCCCTTTCTTGTTCCTCCAGTCTCTGAATTCTTTGAAGACACAAACTTCTACTGTTATGCAATAAAATAACCTCTGGATTGAATTTTTCCTCCTTATTTTACCCCCAAAAGAACCTGGGAGATTTGGCCATCTGTGTGATTGTCCATTCTCACACATCCCGTGGAGAAGAAGCAACACTTAATTGTGTCACCTAAAAACTGTGGAAGTTCAGCAGCATCATTTCATTCAGTGTTTCTTGGTCCTGCTCTGGCAGGTGGAAACAGACACACAGCACTAGTTTTGTGCTCCAAAGCTCTTTGGCACATGAAAGAGCAGAGAAGTCAAATTATAAGTACAGACCTAACGTCTGGAAGTTTAACTCCTTTTCTCATAGAATGGCAGAAAAGTTTGGATTGGAAGAGACCTCAAAGATGATTTAGTTCCAACCCCCTGCCATGGGCAGGGACACCTTTCTCTGGATTTAGATGATCAGAGCCCTGTCTAACCTGGCCTTGAACACTTCCAGGGATGAAAAGCCCACAGACACTCTGGGAAACTTCCCTCTACCCAAATGTGCTTGTCCAGATTCCCTCCATCCCACTGATGCTGATTCCTCCTTCTGCAAAGACACCAACACCTGAAAAAGCCATTCTTTTGCAGCCAGCCAGAAGGGAATGCATGCATGGTCACAGATCTGTGATTTTCAAATGCAGGTCACATCCCCTTCCAGTGGTCTCCACAGAACCCCTTATTTGCTCCAGAGCTGCAATCCCAAAGACAGTGTGGCATGACCTGGTGTTGTGGGGCTGAGTGAGGTCTTGGCAGGCACAGAATGAAGAAATAAACATGAGGGTGGGCTTCAGGACACAGGTGAGACCAGAGGAGGGGAATTACCAAGGTCTTTTAAAATGGTCAGTGATTATTCTTTTATTTTCCCCCCTAAATCTTCACCTAAAATTACACAGATTGTGTTTTTCTTCTGAGCTGTTCTTCACTCCAATTTCAGTCTACTTATTCTCTCTTGTTATACTGTGAACTTTTATCAGCCTTTCAAACTGACACTG
The DNA here is from genome assembly GCF_001522545.3 of Parus major. Classification (NCBI taxonomy): domain Eukaryota; kingdom Metazoa; phylum Chordata; class Aves; order Passeriformes; family Paridae; genus Parus; species Parus major. The sequence goes on from NC_031769.1 coordinate 147,663,365, forward strand.
AATAGTCTTTAGCTGAGTCTAAACCTGTTCATACATCTATGGATGTATGTGTGGCTGTATTTTATACCTTCCAAAGCATCAGTAAATAAAACTCAAGTTCAAAACAAAATCTGCTCTCTCCCTGCTTTGGTCAACTCTCTTTCCAGTCCTTGAGACACACACAGAAGCAATGAGAATTTTCCTGTTCTGTCACCAGGGTTAATTTAACTTTTAATTCTAATGGAATGATGGAAGAGGAATCATATTGAGTAAGTAGGCACTAACAAAAGGGCAACCATTATAATTATTAATTGCAATTACACCATGTCCTACCCTTTTGGGAGGGTAAAACCCAAGCCAGGTACCAGATACCCATTGTGAAATGGGGTTCAAAGTCCTTTCTGCTTGAAATCAAATTCACGACTCCTTCAGCTAAACTGTCTGGAGGGAATTTAGAAATATTAAATTTCCATGTAGAAGTGGGTGCTGACCATGGGTTTTTTCTCTCTACATTGTGACACAGGCAACACAGGGAGGCATCGTTGAGCTATAAAGTGGAGTTCTCAGAAGGACCTGACAAAGAGAAAAGGATCATGTCAATATTTATTAGACTTTCCAGCAGCTTGTTAAGTCAGTAGGAGAGCTGAATCCGAAACAAACTCTGATTAGATTTAGTGAAGTGAAGGCTCCTCCCTAAACTATCCAGCAGGGAAATGTCACTGGAACTCACCTGTGTCCTCACCTCTTTCTTAACTCTTTGTTATCTGGCATTATCCCTTTGGTCAAGGTTTTGATGGTGCTGGTGTAGGGAGCACTGCTCTCCAGAAATGGACAATGTTGGACAGACACAAAGTGGTTTTTTAAAATACCCTTATTATTTACATAATTTTGGAAAAACATAATGCTTGTGTTGAAAATGAGTAGAATGATGTGTAGGTTAGGTATTAGGAGTAAATTCCTTATTATGAGGGTGGTGAGGCCCTGGCACAGGTTGTCCAGAGAAGCTGTGGCTTCTCCATCCCTGGAAGTGTCCAAGGCCAGGTTGGATGGGGCTTGGAGCAGCCTGGGATAGTGGAAGGTGTCCCTGCCCATGGCAGTAGGTTTGGACCTGAATGATTTTTAAGGTCCCTTCCAATCCAAACCATTCTGTGATTCCAAGAAAGTCTCTCCTGGACAGGAAGAGCAATTTCTCCATAGATGGGGAAGGGTCTCCTGATTGCAAAAATCCTCGCAGCAGCACCTTCAGCTAATTCACTCTGACTGAATGAGCCTCAAGGCAGCCAAAATTCCCCTGTTTTTGAGGAAAACTAAAGTGCAATCCAGAAAGGTTTAACAAGAATTCCTTTTCTGGTCCTATAAGGGGCACAGCATCTTTCCTGGAGGTGTATTTGTACAGAGGGGAGGAGTGGAGCAGGGAGGGAGGGAGGGAGGGAGGGAGGGAGGGAGTGGTGTGAGACATCTCCTTTCTGTAGCACTTGGGAGATTTGGAAACAAATGTAAGATGTATCAAGCTCCTCTTTCCAGCTTGAAGCTTGGGTGGGACAGGGAACATAACCCAAATTCATTTATTTTGGAGACTACTATGGACTAATTGCAAAGGAAAAAGTTGTGGAAAACAGGAGAGAAAGATGAAAGCAGCTGCTCCCTAAAGATTTACCCCAGGGAGAGCTTTAGGGTGAAAAGTTCCCACTTTGCTAAAGAACTTGGCAGAAGTAACATTTTTCCTCTGAGTACTAGAGAGGCAACCTGGGCTTCCCTGGGGAAAACAATAAAATAAAAACATTAATTCAGATCAGCAGCGTTTCCTCTGGTCCTGTGGATCTTGTCACTGAATCCTTATTAAGTGCACATCAATAGTCAAAGATATTCCAATGAGAATTCCATGACTCACTGCCTAAATAAATAATATTTTCATCAAAACTGCCTAATTTTGTGCTCCTACCAACTTTTTCCCCTTGGGGGTTTAGTCCTCAGTTGCTTCCAGAAGTAAAATCCAGCCATTGCAGCCATGAGACCTTGCACTGACACGAGGAACTGTTCACACTGTGGGCACTCCAGTCCCTCACAATAAACACAAACCAGGGATCTGAATACAAACTCCTCTTTCTTGGCCTTTCATTTACATTCTTATATCAAAGCCACTGCTGCAGAAAGGAGTAAAAACCTATATTTCTGTTTCAATGCCCTCATTTTGCAATTCAAGACAGTTTTACTTTACCCCAGGAGCAAGTATTTAAAACCAGATTGAAAACCATTTGTTTGAAGTGTGCTTGTGGAGATTGGTTTACTCTGTTCCCTTTCTGGGAGCACAAATATAGAATATAATCCACCTGGGAAAAGAAGATTTCTATTGATAGCTTCATTTAGCAGTCCTTTTTGCAAAAAGCTACTTCTTTTACAAATCAGGTTATGTTCTTTCATGAAGTCTCCAGCTGATATGTTCAAAATTCTACATGTGTAAACAAACAAACAAACCAGGGATTTTTGCTTCCTCGTGCTCTTCATACTTTCCCTTTCCATCTCTGACCTTTCCTTGCCTACAAATGTGATTATTGGAAAAGCCTTATTTAAGTACATTATTTGCTTGTAATAGTAAGGTACTTTTTAAAGAGGAAATTTCCACATAATGTCATGTTAAGGGCACAGAAGTTACTGTACTTCCTCCCCCTTTGGACAGTGATTTGTGAAGAGAGATGAATAGGGAAAAGCAATATGACATAAGTCTTTCTGGAAAGAAAAAAACCAGAGCTGTAATCCTGGACCCAATCTAGTAAATCTGAATTCAATTTAGCAGTTCCAGATATTGCCTGTGGGAAACATCAGCTTGAATTTTAGCTGCTTGATGGAGTGAAAACCCAGATTACCTGCTCTCTAAGGTTATTTCAGCCTAAGTTAAATTTTTTCTCCTTCCTGTTAGCGTTCATGACCTATGAAAATTCACCTCTGGCATGGCAAAACAGAAGAGAGCAAATAACAGAGTTTTACCAGCTTTTCTCCAGGGTCTAATCATTTTTCCTACTATCACCTTCTACTTCTGGTACATTTATTTCCTCTCCAGGATTTTTGTCCCATCTTTCACTGCCTATTTCCCTGAAATATTAGAGCCTGGTAACTTCTCTTTCATTCTCAGTCTGCATCCCTTGCATCCCCAAGGGCTTGCTACAGCTTGGGATGGACTGACTACAACCCTCAGAGCACTGACAAAACACAACTTGAGTAATTTGAAAGCTGGCTAACGTCTAGATGAGTCAGTATATTATTCCAAGATAGACTCAATTTACCAATACAGAGCCCTGATGTAAATCCTGGGACAGAGGAACAGCAGAGCAGATAATGAGGAAAACCGAGTTGCAAAACTCCTGGAGGTTCCAGAACTAAACCAGCAGTGAAGCTGTACAGAGAATTGCAGCCCTCTACTTTATCAAGTTACAAATTTGCAAAAATAAATATTGAAATATACCCACAATATGTTTGTGCTTGGAATTCACAGATTGGCTTGGGTTGCAAGGGACCTAAGAAAAATCCAGCTCCACATCCCTGCCATGGGCAGGGACACTTTCCACTATCCCAGGTTGCTCCAAGCCCCATCCAACCTGGCCTTGGACACTTCCAGGGATGGGGCAGCCACAGAATCCCTGCACAACTTCTGCCAGGCCTCACCACCCTCACAGAGACAAATTTCTCTTTAATATCCAATCTAAACCTGCTCTCTTCACCTTAAATCTATTCCCCTTGTCCCATTACTACATGGCTTTGTAAAAAGTCCCTCTGCAGAATTCTTGTAGCCCTCTTCTGGTTTTTACTCAGGTGATTTAAGTTGGAGGTGTTTAATCAGGGTATGACGCTATTATTTATTTTGAATGCTATAAAGTTTATCTCACTCATTTGAAAGGGGCAAATAACCTGTCCCAGCTCGGCAGAATAATTCTGCAAAGCCAGACTTGAGCCTCCTTCTCCCTGGAGACCAGGAGTTAGCAAAATTAATTGTTTTGTTTTTGCAATTGGCCATGGCTGTGCCAAGATTTTAGCATGGTCTCTGACCACTTCCCTACAGCACAGGGGCACAAGAGGAGACCACCTGGAGAGCAACACACTGCATGGATCTGAAGTAGATGATTGTAATTTGCTATTTACTCAGCACTATAAATAGCATGACATTTTTCAGTAAGTAGCAGAGCAATAATCAGCTCCCCACTCTGAGCTATTGTAGCTCGTGCTGATATAATTCAAAATTATGCTCATCTATTTATTTTTTGTTGTTCTGATTAATGTGTGACCCCAATCCAAAGCATCCTCTGGTGTCTGACTCACCATGTGCTGTTGGCCTGGGGGATTTCTTTTCCAGGGTGCACGAGGGGGGTGCCAGCCCTGGGGACCTGCTGTGCACATGTGGTGAAAGACTGAACAACTCACCTGAGACCTGATCTGGGAGCAGAGGACAGAGGCAACACTCAGAGGGAAAACTGACAGCAACCACAGCGTGGTTTCCTCTGGGCAATGTCCCAGGTTCTCAAGTGCAGGTGAGGTTTGAATGTTGAATGAGTAGTGAGGGTTTTTTTGGCAATTGGTGGAAATATTTACCATAAGCAGATGTAGATGTGGATGATGTGTGTGCTGCACGTGTACACACAATTATTACCTGTGTTTCTACCTAAGCAGGACTGTGTAATAATGGAGAGGATGGACTCTGAAAGTGCATTTTCTCTCCCAGGGCAGCTGGATTGTCCCATGGGCCACCCTGCACAGCAAACTGGTGACATTTGTGAAGGAGCCCCAGGACTTTGCTGAGGTGGTCCCAAAGACCAGAAGTTCAGTCACATAATGAGATGCCAGTGATGCATCAAACACTTGGGGACACAGAGCTCATGTGGGTCACAGCCAAGGTAAAACCCAATAATGCCATGCAGATGTCACTTGCCATCCCAGATTTGTGCCTTCTACTGTTTAGGCTTTTATTTGGGGGCAGTAACTCTCCCTCCACATCTGAAAAGCAGTTTCTTTAGGCTTCAAAATTCTTCACTCTTATGAAACTGAAAAAATTGACTTGAAGAGCTTGTCAGCACATTATAATTATAATCTTTTGTCTTGAGATAAACATTAACTTCTCATCCTTCCCCAGTCTCCATCTCTACTCATTTGTCTTTTATTAACTACTTAGTCTATTAAATTCCCAGGACTGTAACCTTCTTTTGAACTGATGATTGTAGAGCATCTTGCACAAAGACTTTGTCCCTGGCTTGGAATTCAGATAATTCTCTTGTTTATTTTGTTCTACAACATAAGGGATAAAAAAGGATTTGCCTCAAGACATTTATTAGCAGTGAACTTTGCTCATGATACAGTTCCTTGCTCCTTCTCCGCTGCAGACACTTATTGGTAAATTCCAAATGTTCCAAATGAATTAACATTACAGTGGAACTGTTTCCAGTTCTGATCTTTCCAGCAAAGAGGGAAGCTCTGCATATTTCCTGATATGTTGATTTGTTATTGGACACAACTTGGAAATAATGTTTTTTTCCTCTTCAAGATGTGTCAGTGAAATAATTCCCTGAATTAATCTTTTTATGAGAGGGAAAAAAAAGCAGGTTTTTTGGCATCAAATAATAAAGGTTGATGTAAGGTGTTTTTATATGGATGTTTTCTGTCAGGCTTATCTCATTTAGGAGTTTTCTGCTGAGCCATCCAATGTGGATATCTGAGCCTGTAAAATTCTGTCTTGGGATATCCGTGCCTTCCACCTGTAAGTCTGGAGAGGGAGAGAGCACAAGAGAAATATTTGGCCACAGAGACTTTTAGAGAAATAGAACCACTGAGGTTGGAAAATCCCTCTAAGGTCATCAAGTCTGCTTAACCATCAAGCACTGCCAAGCTACCACTAAACCAAGTCCCTCAGTGCAACCTAAACACATCCTTTAAAACCCTCCAGGGACTGTGACTCCACCACTGCTCTCAGGCAGATCTTCAATCAATCTCCTTTATTTTTCTCTTTCATTTTGCTGCTTTTCCTCGCTGAGTAAATTGAGCTGAAGATTGTCTGATCAGAGCAGGCTCAGAAGTGCTAAGCCCACTCTGCTCATGGCAAAAAGACTCCAAATTCCACAACAAATCTCTTGGGATAAAGGTCCAGACCTTAAGTAAATGTGTCTCTGGCAATGAAATAATTAGATTTATAAAGGAATTTTTAAAGGAATATTTAGAAATAACAATATTCAATTGTTTCTTTCTACTTGATTTTCTCAGCTTTTTTTTTCTGTAACAAATTAGAAGAATCTTAAAGATTAAAATGTTTTGCAGCTGAGAAATTAATAATTTTGTGAGGATAAGGTCACAAAAATGATAATTCAGAGAATGAGGTTTCAGTTTTATTTTACTTTTAAGGTACTGAGCATTTGGCTTGATTTCCTTTCCTTTGTCAGGGGTTTCTTGCTGATGAGGTGACTGCTTATGTGAGTGACTTCAGGTATCAACCTGATTAATGTTCAAAATTTAAAAATTGCAGCTTTTCAGTTCTATGCCTCAGACTGCAATTCAGAGTCAGCATTAAAAGAAGATGTTCAGGAATCTGGGAAAAGATGCTGCACACCTAATTACAACACAAACCAGTGAAATATTAGCAAGTTTATTGGGCTTTTTCTACTTGAAAAAAATAAAAATTTAAAGGAAGTTCATTATGCTCTGTAATCCTGCTTAAATATTCATCATGTTGTTAATGAACCACATTCATTTTTAAAATGTTCAACCTGAGACGCCGTCTAGCATGATTTGATAATAATATAATTTCTGTAGAAGCGTAAAAGGGACAAGAACAGTAAAAATAATTGTATCTCTAAACACCCTAACCAGTTTTCTCCTGACTAATGAGCAGCTGTTTTTCATTAGCAGCATGGTTTTATCTCTTGCCTATCAACCTGCACAGCTGGGCATATTAGAAACAGCTCGGTGCACTGTGGAACGTATGTTTCCTAAACTGCAGAAACAAATGCCAAGGAGGTATTGGAACTTTTTTATTTTTAAAACAAAAAAACACACACAAAAAAAAAAAAAAAGTGGTTTTGAGCTGATTTCTCTCACACTATTATTCACCACGGTGTCATATCTGGAGGCTTGATGTGGGAATGGGATATTACTGCTCTGCCTGCTGTAGAATTGCAGAAAATAGTTCATACCTTGCAGAACTTGTGCTACAACGAGCAGAAATTGAGTCACAGGGAGCTGAATCCTTTTGCTTGAGGTTATGAAGCAAGGAAGGAGCAACAGCTAAAGCAGAAATTGTTTCATCTGCATTTTCCAGCCCTCTAACTTCTCCCCCACTCTCTATCAGACAGGAATCCAGATGCAAGAGGAATAGTGGGGAGTTTGGAATGTTAATGGTGTAAATTAAAACAAAGCCTGATCATAAATATTTCTTTGTGATCTTGCAACTGTCAAGGGAATTGTAACTTCAGACCAATAGACACCAGCTCAGTAAGATTTTTGAGTAGTCTTGAAAAATACAGAAATAAAGCCTAAGGCAAGCTTAAGATGAGGAAAAACTAATTTTTGAAACAAAAGAACTTAAGAGATAATAGGATCACTTGAGGTTGGGAAAGACTTCCCAGATCATCAAGCTCAACTCTTGATCAAATACCACATGTCCACTAAACCATATTGCAACCACATTGCAAAGTGTCTGCTTGGCTTGTTTGGTTTGTTTGGGTTTTTTTGAACACTCACAGGAAGATCCTCCATCACTGTTATTTATTTCATTTATATTGTATTTATTTGAGAATCACAGAATGGGTTGGATGACCCTTAAAGACCATCACAGAATGGGTTGGATGAACCTTAAAGACCATCACAGAATGGGTTGGATGAAACTAAAAGACTATCCAGTTCCAGCCACGTGCCATGGGCAGGGGCACCTTCCACTATCCCAGGTTGCTCCAAGCTCTGTCCAGCCTGGCCTGGAACACTTCCAGGGATGGGACAGCCATCATAGGAGATGTTTTGCTCTGAATGAAGTGGAATAAATGCAAACAAAGCCACCTCATGTCAGCATGGATGCGATTCTTCTGTATATCTCTGGGTGTTCCTAATCATGTTTAAAATAAGATTATAGCCAATGCCAAGCATGGAGTCAGATGTAGGGAGGGAGCCTCCCTGTCCTTCCTGCAGAATAAGGTACCTTTACTTTTAATTACAGTGCCAAAGCAAGGCGTTATTCTGCAATATTTGGGTCCAGAAGAAACACACAAGCCATCCTCCCCATTAAAATAAAAAAAAATAATCTCTTAGCAGGCTCTAGTGCTGGCTGCTTGTTTATTGCAGCTCAGTGTGTGAAGTTAAGGTCTCATTATTTACCTTAGCATCACTTGGTATTCCTAACTTTAAAGATAAATGCAATTAATGAAAACCTTGAAATAGGTCTTGTGCTTTCACTCAGAAGTATAATGTACATGTCACCCTGTATACTCCCCTGGTGTAGGAAAGCAATCAAAATCCTATTATACTGACTTAACTACCTGCTGCCAGCTTTGTTGACCTTGTTTGTTCAGAAATTAAAAGGCAGGTCATGGCAGAGCTGAACTGCACAACCTGGTAGCACAGAGAGACAGAAAAGAGGTGCTCTGCGTATTTGCAGGGAGTCAGGCAGATTATACCACACTTAGGAACCGATTTTGGATGGGAGCAGTGTTTGAAACTGGCTTCTCCCAAATGCAGAAATCTTATATTTTTGTGTGCTCTGAAAGTACGAGTTGATTTTGTTTTGTTTTGTTTTCCTGTTTTTCCAAAGAACTTGTGAAGCTGGGTTCCTGCTGGGCTTTATTAGCACCCACTGGTGTATTTATAGATGTATAAATACACATTCTGCATCTAGATAGCAACAGCTAAAGCAGCTGCCACACTTCCACTCTCAGGAGAGAAATGCACACAGCTCCTTGAAATGGTGGCACCCAAAAAGTCACAACACTGTCTTGAGAATGGGCAGCTGATGAAAGAAGATTTAAGGAGGTAACCTGTCATTGAAAACCAGGATAGTTAAGAGTACCCATAAAATACCTTGAAATAAGAAATTATTTTGAGGGAAAGAAGTAAGAAGTTGCATTGATTTACAGCAAAGAATCCACAGTGTCTCCTGAAAGGAGATACATATCCTAGGGTGGACCAGGTATTAGTTTGAGGTAGAAAGAAAAGAAATTCAGGTCTGTATTGGTGAACCCTTCTCTCACCTTGTGCAATTTCCCTTTGGGTAGGACACAGGGATTGGTGTAGGCCAGCACTACTTTTCAGTGGTACTGCTCAGACCTTCCTGGCCCCTCCCTGTCCCAGGACCCTAATCTTAACCCTAACCCTAAAACTGGCTTAAACCTTGCCTAAAATCCACCAAGCCCTACAGGAGATTAATTTGACTGAAGTGGCACAGGGTAAAGAAATGAGACAAAGCAACTCACATGATTCTACCCTTTCTCCTCCTTTTTTAAATTTCACATTTTATTTTCCATACAGCAACAGGAGCCCTTTATGCAGAAGACTAAGGCAAGCCAAATTTCCTCCCAAGACCACTGTAAATAACTTTCTGTCCATCTGCCCTTTACTCTGCCCAGTCACATCCATCCTACTAAATGTAGAATTCAATAAGTGATCTGGAATCTGGTTCCCTTTTTCATGGAACCATAGAATAATTCAGGTTGGAAAAGACCATTAGGATCATCATATCCAATTGTCAGTCACATTCACCACTGAACCACATCCTCAAGTGTTACCTCCACACGTTTTTGGAACACTTTTTGTCAGAGAGGTGCAATGACTTGCAAGGCATCTTGGTTTAAAGTCATTGTGCAAAAGACTTCAGCTGATTTTCACCCTGAAAGGGCAGATTTCTCTCTGTTGCTTTATAAAATGAATCAGGGATGACTACGTGGAGTGTAAATATCTGTATGTATTCATATATTTATACATATATAAAAGCAAACCTGTTTGGTTTAAGTGGAGGAGAGGAAGATGGCTCGTACCTAAAGATAGAGGGAGGGAAATGAAGCAATACATCACAGAATTAAATCTTTCTGGAAGAGCAGTTTCTCCTAAAAATCCCGAATTATATTTTCCAACTGAGACTCAGAAGACAGGCTAAATCCTCCTTATAACTCCCACGCTCGTTTTTTCTTTTAGATGAATAAAACTTTCAGTACAGGAAAAACTCAATGATTAAAAATTACAAATGTACTGAATATGCAGCACTTTGATGCAAACATCTTTGCAGTAAAAGGCCAGGTGTTATATTAAACAGTGTTTTTATCTGATCCCTATGGAAATATTCCCTCTGGAAATGTGGCAAATCTTTAGTTTTAATGGAATCTGTGAATTCTGGGGGATTACACAGTTGCAAAAAGTGAATTCAAATGCTAATACAGCTTTGGATAAAACTGTGGAATTGCCTCCTGCTTGACAAGTTTACATGGAGAGGTTTCTTCCGACTTTTCAGAATTCCTGACAATAGCTGGGTACAAAACCTGAAACTGGTTGGCCTTGTCTAATGATATTTGATTGGAGATGATGTCAGCTCAGTCTTGGCTGGAAGTATTGATCATACATATATATGGGGGCTGAAACTACCAATTAATCTGTTCATTAATAGAGATAATTAAAGAAGTCCTTTTGCTTCCACCACATATGCATTTTTTAGCTATACCTACCAGAACAACAACTGCCTCAAGCAACAACACGAATGGTCCATAAAAGATCTTTCTAAATGGATTATATTAAAAAGAAGAGTTATTTATGTTCACTTCTTATGACATGTTTCCTGCATGACTTGCTTAGCTTCAGGAAAATTCAATTTTCTTGCCTTAGTTTCTTTTTCTTTTCTCTGTTTCCCCTTCTTTCCCTTGTCAGTAGTTCAAAGCTAAGACTGACAAAGGGAGAAGGATGCAAAGGAAAGCCCAGTACCATGATTCTCTTTTGAAAGGCCTGGAAATTCTGCTCTAGGCAGGGCCATTTTTCTTATTTGCTGTCTTTGGATTTTGCTCCCCTCTGTTGCTTGTCAGTAACAATGATCAATATTCAGCAGGCATGATGGATCTGATTGCAGCATCAGCTGTGAAGCTGGAACTGATTGCAAAATCATCATGAAAACCTGGCTGGGGGCTGACCTGTCACCATCAGGGAGGCTCTGACCAGACTGTGGCAAACATTTGGAGGAAGATCACATTTTTGAGTAATTAGTCAGAGAGGTCACTGCTGAAACCCTTCTTCATTTGTCCTGCTTTGAACTTGTCTGTCTGACTCCCCATCAGAGCTGATCAAAATGTAAAATTAGTGACATCCAGCCAGTGACATTCAAAGGGAGACCACAGCAGCCAAAATCAGCCAGGCTATAAATCACAGAATTATAGAATGGGTTGGAAGGGACCTTAGAGATCATCTCATTCCAACATCACTGCCATGGGAAGGGACACCTTCCACTATCTCAGGTTGCTCAGGGTTCCTGAGGTGTTTTCAATTAGCAAGAAGCCCTTTAAATAACAGAACCTCTTTAAATAAAGAGGTTCAATCACCTCCCCACACATGCAAATAGAAGGGAGAAATGCATGCTAAATTAGAGAAACATCTCTTTAATTGAATGTGATAGTAGTTTGCTATTAAAGTTTAACTAAATAAGGTGTTTTTAAGAATTTTTCTTTGAATTTACTAAAAGAAGAAAAAGCTATAAATATCTGATTTTTTCTTTTTAATATGGGGGTGTTTGGGATTTTTTTTTTGTTCTTTTGGATTTTTACTCTTTTTGTTCATTTGGAGATTCTCGGGAATATTTTTTTTCATCTGAAGTGTCTGAAAACCACTGGTCTTGCTACCTTCAGAAGTCAGTCACTGGGAGGGAGATCCAGGCTTTTGAAAGGTCTGGTTTTCATCAGTAGTTCTCATCTCCAGTTCCCAAACTGAGGCACTGTAGGAGTTGTGTGACTGGAGCCTGGGAGCGGGCTCTGGTCGACAACGAAATGGGCATCAATCCAAGGCCATGGGAGATGGGCTGCTAGGAAAGGAAACACCTGGTCAGGTTGTGAAGACTAGGGTGGGATTATGGGAATGGTTATGTTAATGTCATTAATCCATATAAGGTAATGTTTTTTGAGTTCTTGCTAATGATTGGTTGGCAATGTTTTACATATATGGTAATGCAGTTGTTCATTGGTTGATGGTTCTGGTACAAAGGTTATATATTGTTACTTTTCCCCCATTTCAGGGTCTTTGTGGATCACCCCATACCGTGTACAGCTTTTACCCCTTTTGTTATTTTTGCTCCTTTATTAAAATCTTTATTTTCCGGGTAACCCCCGTGGAACCCTTTTATTTCTCTTGCCACAACCCCTGGCTGATCCGGTCCCGGAATTGTGCAGACACCGGCACAACAAGGCACAGGCTGAGTCACAGATTGCAAGGGAAGGTGAAACACGTACTGATCCAGTGGAGAAACTGCAGTTCCTGGTGCAGATGTGCACATACTGCCTACTTTATTCCTGGGTCGGTTCATAAAGACACATGCTGTTTAACTAAAAGCTCACATGGGTGGAACTTGTCTGCTTTTAACAGTATTTTAGCAGGCTTAAAAAACAAAATTAATTCAGTTTTACTCTTGCAAGTGAAGGACAGATGGTGAAAGAGCAGGAGGGTTAGCAGGAAGAATATTGTGGGAGTCTATGCAGATATAAATAATTAGCTAATAAATAAGGTGGAGATAATAATGCCTGTGAGTATATATACATATATATATATATATGTATATATACCACTGCAAAGCTGGGAAGCAAGCTTGTTAATATCTCTCTTCTTTTTAGTAATAATTCCTAAATCTAGCAAAGCACTTTTTGAGAGTATATTTGATGGAGGAATCACTGTGTGTTGCCATGGTGTTAGGTTTTCTTTTTCAGAGCGGAACAACACATTTAAAAAAGAAACCTTTACCTTGTTGCTACGCAAACACGAATTGGTGTTATTATATCCCCAGAAAGCAGAACAACAATATTGCAAGTAAGTCAATATTCTGATAAGATAAATGCTCCCTCTCTTTGCCCTTTCACTCAAATGTAATGCCGCAGTAATACTTAAATCTGATGAATTCTCTGGAGGCCAAGCTGCAAAATTTCCAGTGCGCTTGTCATTTCTGTATAGAAATTACCCACTAATATCCTACCCATGGCTCTATTCAGACCCAAACTCCAACCTCGTGAGATAAAGGTTTGCTCCCAGGTAGCAGAATTTAGTTCAGGCTTGATAGGATTTTGTTCCAAGCGATTGGGAAGCATCTCTTTCTAAAAAGGGATCAAAGGTCCATTATAAGTTCTGTGTTTATACCACTCTATGCCACAGCTGCCTGTTTTATTCTACATGCAGTGATGTGGTTGCCATAGCCATCATCTTGGGCTTCCTCTTCCATCCACTGGAATATATGTAGTGCCAGGCAGCAGCTGGTTCTGTCGTTCTAAGTCCTGACTCCCTTTTCCACAGCCCAGTTCTGCTGAAAGATAAAATCAGTGATACCAGCTCAGAGAGCTTTTCCACTAGAAAAATACAAGAGATTCATAACCATAGAATCATCACAGAATCACTGAATTGTTTGGCTTAGAAAGGATCTTAAAGATTATCTTGTTCCAACCCCCTGCAATGGGCAGGGACACCTTCCACTATCCCAGGTGGCTCCAAGCCCTGTCCAACCTTGGCCTTGAGCAGTTCCAGGGATGGTGCAGCCACAGCTCCTCTAGGAATCTGTGCCACAGCCTCACCACCTTCACAGGGAAGAATTTATTCATAACATCTCATCTAAACTTGGCCTCTTTCAGTTTAGACATTCCCTCTTGTCCTGTCACTACCCTTTTGTTCCTCAGCTCTCTGTCAGTGGTGCTGGGGAGGTGGGTGGCTGTTCCAGTTCCTGGGATGAGAGATTGCTGGTTGAACAAGGACTGTTTAAGCAGATGAAATTGAACCCCATCCCCATTTGGACTCAGTTGCATTATTGCACCTGTAAGCTTGCCCAGGTGAGAAAATTATTTAGCCTTGGTAAATTGGCAGATTGGTTCAAACTCTTAATTATCAGAAATGTAGAATGGCAACAAACATGCAGTATCCAAACAAAGAAATCAATTTAGGACAGATACAGGGAGACAGTTCCAAACATGATCAGAGGACAGTGCTTTTGTAACCAGAATACAATGGGAACTGGAGCATTTCTTCCTTTTCCCCTTGTAACATAAAGGGCTGTGTCATACTATGGTTGTGGTAATCCGGCACTGTGCTACATCACAATGTGTTTGTCAGGGCAGCCTGTCACAAAACGTGCCACCAATTAGCCCAGACACTAATTACATTTTTCCTCTTGCTTTGCACAGGGCCTATAACCAAGCCATGAAGAGAAACGTCCCACCCTGGTTTAGGAGTTAGTGAAAGCAGTGAATGAGATTGGCTACGGAACCAATCTCCTTTGATTTACTTCATTAACCAATGAACTAATTAGATTTCTTGCTCCTAAAACCTCTTTCTGAGAGTCTTATTTTGGCAGTTATAAAGTCTGACATGAATTTTTCGGTGCCTCTTTAACCTGTTTAATAATGGATTAACATTGAAAGGGTTGGAAAGAATAATTAGTGCTCAAATGAAAAGTATTGAGAAAAAACTAATCAGCTCTAGCACTTTAAAGCTTATGTTCCATCCAACTCTTATTTTTTTACCTGCAGGGAAAATGTTTTCACTTTGAGGTGTTTATTTCTTTTTCACATTCCTCTGAAGTGTCTGTTCAGACACATCATCAGGTTGTTGGGCTGCTTATCTAAATGGCAGCTGCTTTCCTGGAATAAAAAGATTGCAAAAATTAGAAATTGAACTTAAACCTCTGAACTTCTCAGTGTCTAGATCAACTCTCTTTTCAAACAGACTATATCTTGCCAGTCCTCAAATCAGCTCTTCATTAAAATGGTACTTTCAGGAACGGCATCCCAAGGACCATCCCTTCTGGTAATGTTAGGGTAGAAAGATGTTCTTGGGGGTCATTGCTCTTGAGAACTCAGAAATTCTGAATTTGAGACAAGAGCATCAATTTCTCTCAGCTGAAAGCAAGGGCAAGACACAGCTTTGGTGAGTCTGGAAAGGTTCATTCAGCCCTGAAGCCAAAACTTTCACCCAACTTTCACTTTGTACTTGCGGGGATTCAAAGTAGTGCCCTCCCATCCAGCTGAGCACTGGTGGAGAGGGAATTCACTGCAGGATATACAGTGGCATTTAACCCAAGACATTTTACTGTCTTGTTTTTCCCTGTCAGGACATTTACAGTGATCAATATCATCAAGCAGATGCCTTGAGGCAAATTCCATCTCTGTAACTGGCAAATCCTTCCAAAGACACCTCCTTCTAATGCAACCCCAACATAATCATGAGGCAAAGATGTTTTTAGTCACATTGCTCCAGGTGGTACCTACTTCTGGTGAATATGCAATATACAACACTTTATCTCTTTTTTTGTGTGCCTGAAGAGTTTTGGAGTTACTTTTCCTGCCCGCATTTGAACTAAATTAATTGTCTGCTGATAATGAACAGCAGAATACAGCTGGTTTGGTGTATGCTATGCATTGCAGTCTGAGGAAGAAAATTAGCATTTGAATGCATTTTTACACCCATCCACGTATTAATCTCTCTGATAATTTCTGCACAACATTCTTGTAATATTTTACAAGGGTCATTTTCTTGCTTTCCTTCTCTTTCTACAAGCAGCCTGTCCTGAGCAAATTTCCTTTCACAGAGAATGCAAGATGCATTAAGTCTTGGATAGTTTCCTAAACTGAAATAATCTATCCAGAGAGGTTGTGAAATAAAATTTCTCTTTATTTATTTTTAATAAACAATTTAGAACTTTCATCTGGGCTGCCTATAAATTCAAGATTTAATTTCATGGTCTTGATTCCCCAAACTTACTGGAAGATGAACAATTATCACTGCTTTCTAAGTTCATTTCTTTCTTCAGAACAAATTGTTTTGGTGGCTTGTGACATTCTCTTTGTTTGCCCTAAATCATCAATCTCATATTGGCTCTGTGAAATAGTAGGAGGGTTTAGGGTTAAGGTCAATAAAAGAAAAAAAGAGCAAATGGTCTGAACCTCAGTTTTACCTCTGTGTCATTGAAAACTAATTTCAATTTGTTTTCAGTGACACAGAAAAAAAAAAATCTCTGCAAAGAAAAATTCTCTGTAAAGAAACATCCCAATGCACAGAAAATCTCTAAGTACAGTGAACAGAATATGGGCTCAGCAATTTCCTGAGCTTTTTAAAAAACAAGAGCTAAATAAATGTAATTGTGATCAAATCAGAAGAATCACAATCAGATAATCACCTCTGAATTTCTTCTAGAGATTCCCCAAAAAACCAGTTCAGTCAGATTTTCCTCTACAGGTTTCTTTTGTGCCATACCAGCACTTCTAATGATTGTAGCCACTTCTATCAGGTGATGCTTTTTATTTTTTAATCACTCTAATCATCCAGCTGAACCCTGTTGTCCAGAGTAGAACAGAAATACCACCCAGCAATTAACAGGTTTACCCTTTCTGCGGGAAGACTGGAGCAAAAAGATCCTGATATTCATTTCAGTACTGTGGGTAGCAAATACCCATCAGTGGTGATCAACCCATTAATGGACAGAATGAATTTTTACATTACTTGCATCTGATAGCTGAAGGCTGAGATCATTGCAGCTGTGTTTTTAAAAATCCTCTAAACCTATCAAGTGAGATCCTTTGCTCCAAGTAAAAGGACCCTGCACTCCCTGCAGCCCTTTTGCTCTTTATGATATTAAGAAGAATTTTTCTGACTGGAACTTGGAAGGACATCACTGGACATAAGCAGAGCTGTGCTTTGAGGAGCAGATTTTAGTAGTGTGGCTCTATTTACATGACCCTGTGACCAGGCACAGTGTTTCAGAGTGCTGTGTGAGAATGCAATATCACAGGATTGCTGCTGCAGATAAAGACAGCTCCCTTCCCCGGTCTGTTCTATCAGACACAGTGAACTCAAATGCCCCAGCTCTTCATCCTACTAAACCTTCCTTATGCTGACTGCTAAGAGATCACATCAATCCTGCTTTTAGTGTTGTCACACATGTAACCATCTGGCATCAGGACAAGTGCCAAAGCATGACTTGCATATTTGCTGGATTGGGGGACAGACGTGTTTGACTGTGAGCTGAGCCAAATTTTTGTGGTATGCACAAATATTGCTTCTCCCCACAGCTTGGAGAAGACAAGTTTTCACAGAGCTTGTTAACTCCAGTCCTCATCTCCTGCATTCTGCCCCTGTTCTGAGCTGTAAAAAGTCTTTATGTTTGGCAGGTCAGTAAAAACCAGAGCATCATCCTGTTTATTTTATAGCTAACTTCATTAGCAAGAAACAGCAAGGACTGAAATACAGGGCTGTAAAAGCCCAGCTTAGGTTTGTAACAAAATGTAATTCAAGTAATTAGTCCACTTAAACTTTCTAATGTGGTCTCTTGGTTTCCAAAGTGCTAAAATGCTTTTTAATGACTTTTCCATGGTTTTTCATTGGTTTGGCATCCTGGCTTTCGGCATGAAAGAACAGGCCATATCTTAATATCTCTGTTTTTTTGTGCCAGGATCTCAGATGGCACATGTTGATGTGACACCCACAGAGCCAGTTGAAATATGTCACTTTTCACCAGCTGAACCTTGTCGTCCTTTTCATTAACAAGTCTCAAAGAACTCAGCTGTACTTCCAGTTCAGTCTTCAATTTTGCCTAACGATAGGGAAAAAAAATCAACTAAAGAGGTATGTTCATAACTTTACAATGAATTGCTTTGCACTTGTGGTGTGCAGTTCCTCTTCTTGTGCTTAACAGATCTGAAGCTCCAGCTCTGCAGGCTCCACCTGCAAAGCTGCCTCCATCTCTGGGGTCCCAGCACAGGAAGGACATGGAGATGTTGGAATGAGCCCAGAGGAGGCCACCAAGATGATCATGGAGGCATGGAGCAGCTCTGCTGTGAGGAAAGGCGGGGAGATTTGGGATTGTTCAGCCTGGAGAAGAGAAGGTTTCAGGTTGACCTGATTGTGGCCTTCCAGGACGTGACGAGGGCCTGTAAGAAAGATGGAGAGGGACTATTTACAAGCATATGTAGTGACAGGACCAGGGGGAATGGCTCCAAATTGAAAGAGAGTAGGTGTAGATTAGATTTTGGGATGAAATTGTTTACTCAGAGCGGGGTGAGGCCATGGAACAGGCTCTGCAGAGAAGATGTGGTGGCTCCATCCAGGGAAATGCTCAAGGCCAGGTTGGATGGAGCTCTGAGCAATCTGGTCTAATGGAAGTTGTCCCTGCCCATGCCAGGGGGTGGAACTGAATGATCTTGAAGAATACTGGATGCAGTTAGACCATGTATGCTAAACATTTTGAGGATTACTTTCAGATTAGAAACTGTAATCCCAGTTTTCTTCTGAGTTTGTTTGAATTGCTAATGAATTAAAGGACATGTTCTTTGACAGTTTTTTTCCCCCTGATTTTCTTATGCTGTTTACTCAAAACTGGACAGAAAACAATTTCCATTCTGTGGGGGAAGGGTGAAAAAAACAACAAAGCAAAGGCCTTTCAAAACATTTTATTTTTAATCAGATTGAATCTCATGGCAATCATATGCAAAGCTTGATAAGAAATGTTAATGTAGCCTAGACAACTTTCCCAGAAAGAGAGCTAATCAGATAAATGCTTTCTGGATCAGAAAAACACTTAAAAGTGTTCCAAGCAATATTTATAGCCTTTGAAAAAGTATGTGTAACTTTTAGACAAAATTTTGTGAACAGTTTGCATGGAATTCATGCCACTTAACTTTATCAATGAGGACAATAAGGCTCTAAACTAAACTGAATTCTCCCTCCAGAGCAGAACATTATCACTGTCATCATGCTTGTTTGGAGACATAAGCAAGACAGAGTTTGTAGGGAGGGGTAATATTTTTATTATGTCATTTCACACAGTTGGAAAAACCTAAACACATCATTCAGTTCTCACACTTCAGATCTGAAACTGAAGATGGAGAAAAGAATGCACTTCTAGTGGGTGATTCATCCTTTCTTAAGATAAATTGGGTGACTCACCCTCTGTAGGTGCCTATTCATCTCTCTTGACCAGAGAAGGATTCTGGCTGACAAGTAACAATAAACACCTAACTTTGAGACAGAAAGAAAAATAGAATAGATGGTATGGATGGACTCCACCTTGCAGCTATAAGGGTTTCTCATATGAACTTTATTATTCCTTCCATTTTTGCATTGATTCAGGTGCAAGTTCTGAGTATAACTGCAATTCTTATTTTTTAGATACTGGCAACCCACACATTGTCCTGTGAAGACCAGTCAGAAACATTTTGGTGTTCAGAATGACTAAATTATCTATCCCCAGAGAGTCATTTTTGCTCTCTAAACAATTCAAAGCACTCCTGGCAAACAGATCTAGGAAACTTTAGGGATTACAATATCTCACATTAATATCTGGTTGATTTTAGTTGATGATGAAATGACAACGTAGTTATTGGTGCAGAATGTTGTAAAAAAATATCAAGCAACTGCTGAATGTTCTCTCCATCTCTCTGAAGTTCCCAATACATTATCCCATATTTTCCATATGACAGAAGCACACAAACACCTTTCCTTTTTTTGTCTCCCACTGTGATTAACAGTGATTTTTAATAATAATAATAAAATTAAATTAAATAATTAAATTTTAATTTAATTATTAAATTAAATATATTTAAATATATAAAATATATAATATACATTATATAAAAATAATATAAATATATATATAATATTTTATTTTATATAAGACAAATAAATATATTTAAATATCTAAATATTAAATAATAATAATTAAATTTTAATAATAATAATTAAAGGTCTGTACTTTCTGGAGAGCATTTCTAAATCATTCTGCTAAAGTGTTCATCAAAAGTCAATAAATACATAAGTGTGCATGAAATGCCAGTCTAACTGGAGACTTCTCCTGAGTGTGATGTATGGCTAGAGACAAAAATTGATCAGTTTTCTCTCTCTCTCTGGTGGTGTTGGACTTTCTGTAAAGAGGAAGGTCAAGAGGAAAAGCGCTCTAGCAAGGCTGAGAAGGAGCAACAAAATTCTCAACAGAGACCAAAAGCATCTGACAGGCACATTTCCCACAGGCATCTTTAAACAGTGACTCAGGAAAAAAGCCAGGTGTGGCTTCCAGAGGCAGATCAGGCTGAACTGACTCAGGAGAGATATTGAAATACAGTCCTTGAAACCTAGACACTTCCATCTTACCTCTATTAAGTTAAGGGGCTTTTTTCCCCAGTACCTGTGACCATTTCTGCCCCTGGTTGGTGAGTGAACAGTGAAAACAGCAACATCCTCTGAAGTCCCAGCAGTTCTTTTGCAAGAACTAGGTAGATAATCACCTTGGCCTGCTTTAGGTCCCTTCCAGGTGTCTTTGCCTACTCTGGACATGCACAACAGAGACCAGGACAGAACCTGGGGAGATGACTTCACTCTGGATAAGACTGAAGACCGGATTGCATTTGCATAGATGCCACTGGAGGGGAGAGAGGCCAAAGCAGAGCAGCCAGAGTTCTGTTTCTCCTCATCTCTCATGAAAGTCAAATGTCTCCACTCTTCCAAGCACGCTTCCTGGTGTGCATTCCCCTCAGCTGATGAGGTTCATCCACCCTGACTAATGGATCTGCTGAGAGAAGCCAAATGCTGCAGAGCATTATGTGGCTCACTGGAGAGCCAAGACTGGCATGCTCTGCCCATCCTGGACCCATTTGTAATTTGTTTAATTCTGTGAATGCTGTGGGTAACTGCCAGGTGATTGCTAGAGATACACATATATTAGAGGCTGGAAAGGGTAAGGTTGAGAAATCTGTGAAAATTTAGTTAGTTTTGTCTTGTGTCCTTCATAATTATATAATTTGCTCTTAGTGACTAGGTACTCTGAGCATTGCTTTTATGGTTTTTTTAACATTTTCCTACCCTTTCCAGCAAGCTATTAAACTCTGAAATGGCCGAGTTTTGTTTCTTGTGTGAATTTTCATAAAGTTTAGACTGTGTGCTTTGCCAGGTGTTGCAGAGGCAAGCAAACCTCCAGGGAAGTTATGCAAATGGTGGGATGCAGAGCGTGGCTGAGAGCACAAGACTGTGTGGATACAGCTCTGGCCGTGGACTCAGCAGGGTATTAGTCCTAACCTTGCTTTCTCTCTGCTCTGTGATTATTGGCACATCACTCCAGCCTGTCCTCTGTACCCAAAGCAGTAGATTTTAAAGTATATATTTGTCTAGGCTGTCTCCACTCTCTTCATCTTATTTTCACAGAATCACAGAATTACAGAATCACAAGGTTGGAAGGGACCTTCAAGATCATCGAGTCCAACCCATGCCCCAACACTTCAACTAAACCATGGCAGCAAGTGCCACATCCAGTCTTTTTTTAAACACATCCAGGGATGGTGACTCCACCACCTCCCTGGGGAGACCATTCCATTCCATTATCACCCTTTCTATAAAAAACTTTTTCCTGACGTCCAACCTATATTTCCCTGGTGCAGCTGAGACTGTGTCCTGTGGTTCTGTCAGTGGCTGCCTGGAGAAAGAGACCAACCCCACCTGCCCACAGCCACCTCTCAGGAGCTGTAGAGAGTGATGATGTCACCTCTGAGTCTCTTTTTCTCCAGGATAAACACTCCCAGCTCCCTCAGCCGTTCCTCACAGGGTTTGTGTTCCCAGCCCCTCTCCATCCTTGTTGCCTCCTCTGGATGCCCTCAAGCATCTCAAGGTCCTTCCCAAACTGAGGGGCCAGAACTGGACACAGCACTCGAGGTGTGCCCTCACCAGTGCTGAGCACAGGGGGAGAATGAGCTCCCTGCTCCTGCTGGCCACACTGTTCCTGACACAGGCCAGGGGCCATTGGCCTTCTTGGCCACCAGGGCACAGGGCTGGCTCGTGTTCAGCTGCTGTCACCAGCACCCCCAGGACCCTTTCTGCTGGTGTCCCCAGGTCCCTTTCTGCCTGGGCACTGTCCATCCATGCTGTCACCGGCCTATAAAGTTGCAGGGGGTTATTGTGACCAAATGCTCTTTCATGCAGTAGTTTCTTGTCTTTCCCCCTTTTTAGTACCCAGATTATTAACACTGACCTCCTACCACCACCCAAATCAGTGTAATAGTTTCTGCACTCCCCACAGGCATCCTCTTTCTCCTGCAAAGGTCATACAAGTGGCCATGGCCTACTTGTGCCTGCTCCCTTAGGCCTCATACTAAAAATCAGGGATAGGATTAATTGATTTGTTCCACCCATGACCTTCTTTTCCACAGATTTCAACCTTTTCAGGCTGGGAGTCTTCTTTGCCGTGTATAGTAACCAAGTCTTGCATAGATTAAATTATCTTATGTAAGTGAAAGTATCTTGTAGGTTATCTCGTCTTAAGCTTCATTTAGATACAATTAGAGAGTTTGGGAGATAGATCCTTTGCTGAATAAACTTAACCTTTCTCCTACTACACTCATTTACCCTTTTTCTATTTACTCACTTTACACTATCAAAACTCCCACTTTCTCTGTGAAGACTATGGGAATATAAGGCAAGTGATGACAGAAAAAAATTACATAAGTGGGGAAAAAATTAAGAAAATTAAGCTTTCTGGGATCTGTGTCCTACAGATTAACTTTCAGTTTTGAATAAATCCATAAAAAATCAATACCTACAATCAAATTACCAAAGACAAGTCTTAAATTCTCTCTGGCTCCTTTCAGAGAATCCCTAAAACTGTGCATTTCAGTTCATATCTGGACAGAAAATCCAGATCTCATGGAAAACTACAGAATCCTGCCTTACAGATGTGCTTCTCAGAGTTAATTTAAGCTGAGGGCAAAGACTCCACCTGTGGACAAAGTCAAAATTCACTTATCTGTCCTGTATCTCTCCATCACATGCTCAAATTTGTTTTGGGTCCAGTGAAATGCCAACCAACCCCATTCATGACTTTGATCTTGAAAATCAAAGTCCTCCAGAGGATCAGCCCCTGTCAGCTGAGGACTTGTTTCCCTGCAGTCCCAGTGTTTGACAGACTTAGAGACACATCATTATTTGTGTTGCATGAGAAAAATGTTGATAACACACTGATAATTTAATTGCTGTTGAGTCTACCCTCAATCAAGGGCTGTTCAGTTTCCTGTGTTCTGCATGGGGAGCTGGGAAGAAGAAGGTCCAGGACAGCTGACCTGGCCACAGGGATGTTCCACAACACACAACACCATTCCCAGTATATAAAGTGTGTGGGAGCTGGCCTAAAGGGATCAGTTGCTGCTTGGAATGGTAATTGTACTGTCCATCATCTTGTGATTTCTTACTGAGTTTTATTTTTATCTCCTTCTTTAAAATCTCCTTTCATTATTATTTTATTTTAACTCCAATTATTAAATTGCTCTTTTCTCAGCCCAAAGGTTTTACCTTTCTCTGGTTTCCTTCCCCTTCCCACCCAAAAAGAACTGAGGGAGGGAATGAGCAGCTGCAGGTGCTTAGTTGTGGTCTGGAGTTAAACCTTGGTACCACAGAGGAAAAGAAGAAAGCATAAAGACCCCATTCTAATATTTTATGAACTCTCGAGCATCAGCTTCAAAAGCACAGAGATAAGGCAAAGTGTGCCAAATAAATGGTTAAATGCATTTGTTAAATCTGTTTAAACTGGTTAATTGCAGAGTTGTGCCTGCTCTTATGGATACTTGTCTAGTTCCAGACAATATTGATTTTTGACCCAGCCAGACCATCCCGTGACACTTGGACTTTCCTGCCACAGACCTGCAAGAAATAGATGATCCTTGAAATCTGGTGTGCAGGGCTGAAATGGCTGTTTGAAAGGCAGAGACGTGAGAGAGCCCTGAGCAGAGAAACACTGACCCTGACTTCGAGAGACACAAGTAGCTACAAATTTCTCAATACCCCAGGACCCAGCTCTGGCAGAGGCTCTGTGACCCTGATGTCATGATTTGAGTGCAGTGCACATTATCAGAGAGGTGCTCTGTTCCTTTGATTTGGCCTTCAGGCATGACAAGCAAGAGGAAGGAAATTATTTTATTTAGAGACATCTGTTTTGAGATATTAACTAGTAAATAATGCATAAGTTGGGATGATACTTTGGCACCACAGGGCTGTGAAGCTGATTAAAACAAATAAGAGAACCATAAAGTAATACTGAATTTTACATTTGGTCCATTTCTTGCTAGATAGAGCTAAATAAGTCTGGGAGACTATAAGCAAAGGGGAAATAGACTTTTGTTTGGGATTTTCTTTGTTTGTTTTCTTGTTTCCCCAAGGTTAGCATTTCCCTAAAGCAGTGCGTGGTACTCCCACCAAGCGATGTGAAGGTCATGTTCTGTCTGGTAAGGAGGGAATCATGATATGGCCAATGGAAAACAGCCCTTGGCTTGGCCATCCTGCCCTCCCTTCCTACAGTGCAGTTCAGTCATTTCTAAGTGACTTCAGATACCAGCAAGAATTCCAGGAAAGCCTTCTCTGATTTTGGATTACGTGAATTTCTGTGCTATAGCTGGTGGGAGTTCAGACTCATCACTAACTCAGCTATCCATCCCCTGGAAAAGAGAAAAAGGTAAGGAGACAGCTGGAAGAAACATCCCCACCTTCCTCTAGCCAAGATGGAAGTCAGTGTTTCTTTTATTCCACTTGTTTTGTGCAGGAATAATCTCACTCTCCTTGCAGGAGGTAACTTTTCACCTCCACCTCCTGCCTTGGTAGGGGGGTTAGACTAAATGATCTCCAGAAGTCCCTTCCAACTAAAAATTCTGTGATTCTGTGTTGATCTGTGTCGAAGTCACCAACTGGTCCAAATGGACATAGAGTTTAATTCTGGATCGGTTTTCCTACTCAGGAGGACTGAAAACTCCACCATGTTCCCTTAAGAGTTTGAAACTGAATGAAAATCTGGGGGAATTGTTGAGCAGAACTACAATGTAGAACCAGATTTGGTTGTTACCATGCACTTTAAGGTTGTTGTGCAAAGCTGCTGAAGTGAGCATGTCCCAAAATGTGGCTTTCATAAAGCTTTCATGTCTCTATAAAGAGCACGTGAACATCTAAAAATGGGACAGGATGAGCTTTTCTTCCTGGCTAAATGAGAACTCAAGTAGAGAACAAAGAGAGGTCAAAAAAGCAAGACCAGCAACCGAGGGTGCATTTCTAAACCAAATGGACAAAGCTGGCTTCCCCAGGGCACACCAAAGGCACGGACAGGACAGAGAATGGAGGCAGCTCCAAGATTCACACTCCTCATGGTGGCTGAGGGAGGCCCTGATTTGTGTTCTGCACAAATATTTACCAGATATTAATTAATTGTTAATTTATAAGGAGAAAATCTTTGCTGTGAGGGTGATGAAGCCTGAGAATAGATTTCCCAGAGAAATTCTGGATGCCCCATCCCTGGAAGTGCTCACGGCCAGGCTGGATGAGGCTTTGAACAAACTGGCCCAGTGGAAGGAATCCCTGCCCATGGATGGAGGTTGGAATTAGATCATCTTTAAGGTGCATTCCAACACAAACCAGGCCATGATTCTGTGATTCTGTGATTTTATTTTTTCATGATACTATGAGATGATTGAGTAGAACAAGTTCATTAACTGAACATTTTATGTCAAAAGTTCACCTTGATCCAGCAGGAAATTTGAACATTGATGATGATGGTCCAAAAAGCTGGGAAATTGTCTTTTAAACCATTGTTCAATGGTGTTTTTCAGCTCAGAGACATTGTCTAAATCTTGTCTGAATGGATTTCATTCAGGTATCCATAAATTCATAGAGATAGTTATGACAGAAATAAGCTATTCAAATCCCAGATATTTCTAAAGTAGGCACAGTCTCCCACCCCAAAATATTCAGTTAAACCAGCCTCTAGAGGCAGGTTTAGGGTCACAGTGAAAAGGAAGATCAGAAATTTTTAACTCCAGTGAGACACTGATGTCATGCTAAACAGTTCTTCTCTGTGATTTTTTTCCTTTATTTGTAAATAGTTGCCTTTCACTACATTATATCAATGTTTATAAAATCTGATGGGCTTTAAAACACACTAAAAGGGATTAAATGAATTTAGCAGAGATCAGAGGAATATTTAGCATTTTGTAGAGACTTAATATATCCCCCTGTGTTTAGCATCTCTTACCCAATACCAATGAAGTTTCTACTAGAATTAGTAAATCTCTTTCATTTACTTGCTTAGAAGAAAATGTTTAATAGATGCCACAGGAATTTTGCAAATTGCTCTAGTTCTGATTCTGATTAATAAGAAACCATGTCAAATGTATAAATAATTTATAATCTTAAATTAGTGCTCTTTTATACTTAAATCTTGGGGATAGATGTAGGCTCAGAATATTTCATTATAACTGATTTAGTCATACTTATTTCTTAATTGAGCTTCATATTAAGGTGAAATAGAACTTGTTCAGGATGGAGATAAGAGTGTCATTGTCATTATCTCTAAAGGACAAAATGGTGCCAGTCTGTAAAAGTACTGAGTCAATCTCAAGTTGTCTTGATTAAACAAAGTCTGACAAATTATTTTAGGCTTAAACACCTAAAATCAGAGGAGGTGGAAAGCAATCTAGTAAACTTAGTGTGAAGTGGAATATCTCCTAACTCTGACTAATGGGTAACCAATCAGTCATTTTCTGCAATGAGTTTCAATTTAAATTAAGAACTTGTTCCTTTGGACCTTGATTCATCTTTAAGAATAACCAAAATATTTTTAGAATTTTTTAAGAACAGCTGCTTTTTGTCTTGGTGGTGCCTGAGGGCATTCACTTGAGTCATTTATTGCAATCATATTGATGCTGTGGGCAGCATTTACTGAGCTTTAGTTGAGAGGTAGGAAATTTCATCAGAGGCATCTGATTCAAGCCCAGGCTAGACCTAAACAGACTCAAAATATTTATCACACATCAACTTTTTTTCTGAAACAAAACCAGGAACTGCAGAAGAAATATTCACATCATAAAAGCTGCAAGTGTAAATTGGCACATAATTATTCTCTTGTTGGTAGTCTCAGCACATAGGTGAAACCCTAACTGTGGAAATGGTACTGAATTCTCGTCCACTGTGTCAACAAGAGGCTGAGACACTTTGGTGGGGCAGAAATAGGAGGTTTGATTTTTGTTGCACAAAGGGAATTATTGTGATTTATTTTTTTTTTAAATTTTTTTTTAATTTATCTTTCCTCAGGATTTCCAATTTTCTTCCAATAGCATGGAAGGAGAAAGTGTCTTGAGATCAACTCTAAGGCCTGGTAAATCATTATTTACTGAAGATATCTTGTACTTTTTAACCTCTCTGGGAAAACACTCAAACAGGGTCTGCTGGTTCCCTTCCTGGTGAGCTGTTGGGTGATATCAGAGATGTCCATGGTCGGTTTATTTCTAAGGAGAGGATGAGAGAGGAAAACACAGATCTTTCCATCTGCTCTAATCCCTTTGAGCCTGGAAGGATTGCAGGCAATAGGAGGATCACACACACATGGCTGCAGCCCAGAAAAGTTCCCCTTTAGGTAGAGAACAATTCCCAACAAGTTGTTCAAACCTCCTCAGCCATCGCACAGGAGGGATCCGTAATTCCAGAGGGTGATTCATCCCAGTCTGAGATGGATGTCTAACATAAGTGGGATGAAAACTAAGCAGACACATTATGTCTCTTCAGAGGCACAAAGGGACTGAAATAAGTATGTCACTGAAACTCTGGGGAAAAAAAAACCAAAACCTTACAACAACATTTTTAGTGTTAGAGAATCAAAGCATTTATTCTGGCCAGGGTGTTGTTCTGGCCGGGATGTGCAACAGAAATTATTTAATCCACACATTGCCTGGGTTATGCAGAGAAAATCCTTCCATCACACATGGATTTTAGTAGATTTTTCACATATTTTGTACACTCAAAACCCTGTGAAATCTAATGTTTTGATGTTCATCCCACGTAGTAAAGTTCTTAGTATTTGGGTTCCTACTGGATGTGAATTTCTTTGCCTCCGATGCTAATTAGGTTCTCATTCTTACCTCTCTTTACCCAGACCAGGTGTTTGGGACCCTGCCAGGGGTGATGGCTGGAGTTGATGTTCATTAATGTTCATTAATGGTCGTTATCTTTTGTGTATCTTCTGTGCTACCCCCAGGCTGTTGAGATGTTCAGCTCATCAGACCTCGCCTGGTAGAACAGTCCCCTGAAAAGGAGTTTCAGATCCCTTCCCCCAGCACAAAGCAGAACAAAACTGACTTTTATTGCATGAAAAAAAAAATAATTAAATTTTATATTGTTTCCAACAAGTAGAGAGAGTGAACTCAGGCTGGTGGTTGAGGCCAATCTGCATCCCAAGGTGTAATCAGGAATTTGGGGGTTTTCAGAGGCTCTTTACAGCATCAGACCTCACTGTTAATCAGCAGCCAATGCTTAATTACTCCAAAAAGGCCCTGCAAAACTTGCACAAACAGATGGAATTTTAGAAAACAGGTTTCCCCACTTGATGAACAAAACTGTAAATATTCATATATGTACACAGAGGCTCTTCGATTAATGAGGCAAAAATCCTTCCCCCACCACCTCCAACAAAACTTCATTATTCAATCTGATGTCTGCAGTTTGGACATCAGGAAAACTTGTTCACCACTCTAAGGACTATTTGTGAAATCTGAAAGTTGAGACCTAATCTATTCTTCTGTCACTTCCAGTTACTTACATGTTTCTTTGTGTTCTCAAATTTCATATTAAGAAATGAACCTATTTGCTGCAAACCCTTTCCTGCTAGCTAATGAAGCAAGCTATGGTAAACTTATCTTGCTGTTGGACATAAAATTCCCTTCAATTTGTTTTTGTTCTTCATTATTCACCACAGAGTAAAGGATTATTCCAATATTTTACAGTCACTATCTAAAGGAGACTGATTTGTCTGTCTCATGACATGCTATCAATCATCCAAACAGTCCAACTCTTCAGGTATGCTGTCTGAACGTGAAAATAATTAGTGCAAATAAAGTTATATGGGTTAAAGTTATATGGAATTAATTCCAACTCCAGGTTTTATCTTTTCTTTTAAAGTTTATAGCAATATATTTCCATTTAACTATTTAAAATATATTCTGCTGGACACTTACAGTTAATGGCATTATTACACATTTTTTTTACTATGTTAAATATTGTTTTATTAAGATTAGCCTCCCTCTTCTTGTGCCTGTGAAGACATGTCTCATACAACAGGATTACATGATTTATCTCTAAAGTCTCTCTACTTTTAGCCGAGTCACTGAACTCATACAAACATAAATGGACTTTTCTGCACTTCTTTGGCTGTAATTGCACTGATCATCTTTGCTGCTGAATAGCTTCATCTTAGAAAATCTTTTCTGACCGTAATAATGTGGCCTTTGAATCAGTCCTCTTGCCCACTTTTCACTCCATGCACTGTGCTTGATCTCACAAAGCCCAAAGTTTGTGCTTCGCAGACAAATAGGAAACAGAAATGAATGATGAGCTTCAGATGAGAAAACAAACCACTGAAGGAAAAGCTGAAACCTTTATTTCTCTGCACATCTGTGGGCATCCAAACTTCTCTGGATAATCTGTGCCAGGCCATTACCGTCCTTTAAATAAAAACTTTTGTACATAAATGTTTGAAATGCACTTCATATAAGATGAGAGAATACTTCCTTTCTCCCTTTTTCCTCTTTTGTCTAAAGCCTGTTGAATCTAGCAGCCTTTACAATTTTACATAAAAGAGTTTGGTATTGTTGCTGCTTAAATAGGAGCCATTTAATCATCGACTCTATTAGGAGACTAACTGGAACTTGCTATTCTTTAATTTACTTGCAGACTTTTTGCTCTTGCTAAGTGTTTTTGGTTTAGTGTTCTGGAACTAAATCATTAGCAAATGTGCTCAGTAAGGCCTGGAAGAATAAATTACCTGTTGAGGTAATTTGAATGCTATTTTTTAATGCTTTTTATTTGTGTGTAGGAGGATGGACTAAGCTGGGGCTTTTAGGAGATTTACCTAGTCCTGAAAGTGTCACTGTTTGACTGTGTGGTCTCAGATAAATTATTTGAGCCAACATTTTCTAATTTGCATGACTAAATCAAAGTATGTAAAAAGGGCTTTGTAGTTCCAGGAGTTCAAACACTGCTGGTCTTACTTCAGTTAAAAAGTAATTAATCCAGAAAAAAAGTGTGACTTGCAGGAGAGGAGGCCAATGGTGTGATTTTTGTGCCTACAGTGTATAAAGTCAAGGCACTACGAGCTGTAATTCTTTCCTGAAACCCTAAAAACCTACAGGATAAGCAACACTTTGCTAATAAACATGCCCAAGTTTAAAAATATTTTTATCACTTAAAATTCAATCTGGAATTCACCTAAACTTTTTTAGCGTTGTAAAACTGATGCAAAGATGTTTTCTCCTGTTATTTTCCCCTGTTAGATGTAATTGCATTTAGGATCCTTGAAGGTGTTTTTACAGACCAAAATGGAGGGTGGCTTCCCTTACACCTTAACCAGTAGTGCCAGAATTAAAACTCTGTTTTGATTTCTATTTCCAAGGGATAAATAAACATCTTAGAAGGTATCTGTGCTAAAACTGTGTTATGGATTCAGTTGGCAAATTTAAATGCACCCTAACTGCTTCCATCCTTTTCTTCCAGGTGTGTGCAGCCTCCTCTGCTTGTTTTCCCAGACAACAGTGATTCCATTTATTATGGTTTTCACAGCTCTGAATCCATCAAAGACATTTAGTAAATCATAATCTCTGCATGGCAAAAATGGGCTGCATTTCCATATGAAGAGTGAAATCCACTTTAGGTACAGGAACTCATTAGACAGAGATTTAGATTTAAGATTTAGATTGGGAAAACCAATCTGGTAGCCCTGAACGGGCCACTGAGGGTCTGAGACTTGTAACAGGAATGTCTTGGTGTTCTTATTTGTATTCCAGCCCAAAAACAGTTTAAGTGTGTATTGTTATAGGCTTATCCGAGTGAAAAATAGAGGGACAGAAATAACAGGAGGTGTCTCAGATTTCCAGGAAATAGCCTGAATAGAGGCCTCTGGGGTGCTGGACCAGTGTATTTACTGTACAGCCATAAGCCCACTCATTAAAAGGCCATTAAGCAAATTAGAAAGTGGGTAACCACTCCTCACAGCCTGTTGTTTATTTGCAGGTCAATGTAGGCTAATAGAGCTTTTTGTTCTTCACAAACACTTCTCACGACATTAACAGATTTCAGTAAAAATCTACTTCATTTATTACCATTTCAGGCTCACTGGAAGAGATAAATAGGACATTAAACATGTACAGAAGTTTAAATTAGCAAAATCCCATCTGTTCTCATCCCTCCTCTAGAAAAGCAGGAGCCTACAATCCATCAGTCTTGTGGCACCAGCCAAGCAATTAAGGCTGCTGACACAGTCCTTTCAGAGTGACACGCTGGAGCTGAATGCAAAGTGAGTTTTGGTGTGCAGTGCATGCTCTGGGGTAGGGGGATAAAACCACACAGGCTTTTTTCAGCCCTTTTCCACCTCAATAGAGCATTGAAATGGCAGTTGAGAGGCAAGGAAGATAGTTGGCTCACCCCAAAAATCCAAAATTACCCGTTTTTTTAGCTGAAGCCAACTCTGCTGCAATAATGACGACTTTTCTATGGAGACATAATTGTGGGGTAAAGTGGTTAATATTCCTGATATTACCAACCACACACCAAAATTAT
Source organism: Parus major (assembly GCF_001522545.3). NCBI lineage: Eukaryota > Metazoa > Chordata > Aves > Passeriformes > Paridae > Parus > Parus major. Next base: position 147,695,129 of record NC_031769.1, read on the forward strand.
CATATGAATGAAACCCACGTGTCAGGTATCACATATGAAGGAGGATTCAGGACTGAAACTGCTGCAGGAATGGTTTTAAGATGGGCTCTGATAATGATTTACTGCAAACCCAGCAATCCTCAGAGAGATTATGCAACATTTGAGCATGCAGCAAAATCTCAAGAAAAATAAACCACATCCACACTATCAGATCCTTGTTGGTTTAGTTTTTCTGAGAACTGGGATTGACAATCAGCATCTTTCCAGCTCTTGAGACAGTCTCAGGAGCTGAAATTGAACAGCTCAAGTGCTAATATATTTCATTTCAATCAGGAAACAAGTAATGTCACATAGAATTATGATTTCTCAAAATGGGAGCCTCTATTTCACTTGCTATGGAAATTTTGATGTATTCAATTAAATAGTCTTTTCCTAAGAATAGGATTATGGATCCTAATGCAACTCCGTTAAGAAATAAATTATATCAAGATTATCTGATTTGCATAGATCTGATTTGATTTAGATATTTTATTTCCTTCAATGTTTTGAGGCAGGACTCTAAATCTAGCAGGTCACCTCTGTCAGAGATTTACCTGCATTTCTCAAAGGATGAATTAAATTAAAAGTATTTAGGTATTAGGACAAAATAAGAAGAGATAACCTTGAGGTAGGATAGGCTTAAAAGCAGAAGAGGACTGGGAGAGTCTGGGAGAGAAGGGCCTGATGTAGATCACAATAAGTTTTATGAGGAACTACAGTGACAGGATACAGGAAATGGCTCCACATCGAAAGAGATTAGGTTTATATCAGATGTTAGGGAAAAATTCTTTTCTGTGAGGGTGGAGAACCTGGCACAGGTTGCCCAGAGAAGCTGTGGCTGCCCCATCCCCAGATGTACTAAAAATTGAGGATGACACCTGCAACATTTAATTTATTTTTCTTTTATATTTTTTTATAGCAGCCCCATTGTAAAGTAATGGCAAGGTCAACAGTCAGGGATTTAGTAGCTGTCAGAACCCCAATTAGCAGTGCTGCTATAGTATTTTTCTCTTCTGAATCTGCTTCATGATTTCCTCAACAACATAGTCACGATGTTGGTTCAGTCTCTCCAGTGCTTGCTAAAGAAAGGAAAGCTGAAAACAGAGGAACCTCTGACTGACTCACATGAGAGAATGATAATTCTGCTATTTGGATCTTTTCCCCTCCAGAAGTTCCAACTATTTTACAGTCCAGCAAAGAGGTAAACACTTCCTCTTTATAAACCACCAATGGAAAAGTCAAAATCTCATTGACCAAAACTACTTTGGGCCACTTTTGAATTGCCACTCAGCTGAATGATTTTTACAGCAATGGTATAATAGGAAGGTGGTAAGTAAATCAGGATGTCTTGATATTTAAGACAGACAAGCTTTGACTCCCTGCAGAGGAACAGGAATGGGAGAGAATAGTAGGTATTTTATTAAAGAGTAATGGAAGGATTGTAATTTTTTCAACTTCACCCCATAGTAAATAATAGGAAAATATCCATCCTTCTTATTAAGTGGCACATTTAACTTTCATGTTTTTTCTCTGATAGATTGGAGAGAAAGTAACACGGGAAGTGGGAGATACAAACCTTCAGTCATGCCCTGACAGAAGATGTGACAATACCTCTGATGAAGGAGAAGGTGGAATCCATTTATTGAAACCTTTCTACATCTGAACAAATCACCCATAGCTACATTTATTGCCACTGAAGAGCTGGAGTTTAAATCAGTTGTGGAAACACTGGCATCTGGTAATAATGCCTTGAGGCACCTGAGACCTCAGATTGATAAAACACAGACCTTTAAGAGACCCAAGCTCTTTTGGACCATCAAATAGACCCCCAAAGGGATATTTCAGGGCATCTCCAGCTGCGCTGGTGTTTTTGTTGAGCTGCCTTAGTTGAGTTTGTACTCAACAGAATCGATAGACTTAATGTGTAATTCAAGTCCTAACGCAGGAAGTGAATCAGAGGAATTGTGCTCCTGCCATTCTGTGGACACAATGTCCTCCAGCTACAGCACAATCCCAGATAACTTGGTTCAGCATAGACACCTACACTGTAGGCATCTGAATTTAGTGGGGATGAATCCTGCTAGGATTGAATTCAGGCACTTTGAATATTTCCTGCTGAGTGATGGTGACACGGGGAGCTCAGCTCCAACACCTGGCTCTGGCCTGCTGATACTGGGCTCTTTGTTTTTATTATTGCCTGTTATCCTTGGTGGATATCCTGTGATTAATATGGAAAAGTGTAACCGCTGCTGTGATTAACTTTTCCAATTCTAAGGTTTGGCTCAATGGTATCAGTTTTTCTGCCAGCCCCAAGCAAATATTAAAGGCATGCTGGAAACGATGACATACTCCATAAAATACTGGGCTTCTGTTTCATATAAACCACATCTGAATTGAAAATATTGGTATTCTTAGATAGACACTATATTTCTTACCTCTGCCTCGCCACAAGCAGGCTCAGGGAGATAATGACCCTGGCCTTAGAAGGCCACATTATTCACCCTGAACAGTAGCAAGTAATGCAGTTTCAGTTTGCTAACAGTACTTTTTCCCAGGCCAAAATTACCTGGCAAACAGAGATGGATGAGCAAATGGTCTTCAGCAAGAATTGATTCTCCCTCCTGGAGCTTTGCATGTTTGTATCTTTGTGTGTTTGAGTCTTCCTTCTTCCCACTGATTACTGAAAAAAAAAACAAACCCTTTTTTACCTCCACACAATAGCACAGCTCTGCAATGAACTGGAAGATGGATACCTAATCTAAGATGAATGCAATGCTAAAGGGAAAAACCTTTTGATTGTTTTGTGGAAGAAGAGAGAAATGATTGAGAGTGTCAAAGTCCCTCGTCTATTCCCACGAGAGCAGGTTAAAAAATCCATATGCCCTTACATCATTTGAGTGCCTTTTTTTTAAGACTTTTTCTGGTATTCCCACACACTTACAAAACCCAGAGAAAGAGCCAAAATATTTAGTAAATAAAACTGAAGAGCAAAAATTTGGGAGGGGACAAAAACTTAGGAATTTCAGAACTTGCAGGCAATCTACATTCCTGTAGCACACTATTATTATTATTATTATCATTATTATTATTAATAATAATAATAATAATAATAATGTCAATTTCAAATCAGCATAATATAATCTAATAAATATAATAAATATAATAAATATAATATAATATAATATAATAATAATTTCAATTACTGCTTCTTGTCACAACCCTTCACCTTTTTCTGATTCTCCCCATCCAACTCTGAGAGAGAAAGTGAGTGAGTGGCTGCCTGGTAATTGTGGCAGGGATTAAACCATGGCAGTCAATTCTTCATTTTTCTCCTTCATAAGTAGAAATATATAAAGAAGTATTTTCTATGATAGCACTTATCTTTGGCAGCTGGCCAAGCAGCTCTGAGACTGCAAGGCAGGGTCTGCACACTGTGAAAGCAGAGCTCTGCATGCCAGTGCTGTCAATCCTCTTAAAATAATGGTAATTCCCAGCAATTATGCCCAAGTTGTCATCCAGCTTACCTTTGGCAGTTTTGACTTGCAGCAGGAGTTAAATGCCCAGTCTACTCAGAGGTTGGTTTCACTGCTGTAACTAATGGTCTTCTCATCACATTTATTGCAATTGTCTCCTTCAGATTTTCTCTAGAAATAATAAGGGCCAAATTGAAAATACAATGAGAGTTGTGGTTATCAGAACGTCCCTCTTATTTGAGAGGGATCAGTTACATGACTACAAAATCTGATGTGTGTTGAAAACCCAGAGCATTTATTTATAACTGGGGGTATCCATATAAATCCCCTGGCTCCAATCATGTTCAGATAAACAGCTTGAGGCTGCATTATTTTATTTATAAAGACATGGCTTTGCTGTTCAAACAAAACCAGCAAAACCTGTCCTCAGTGTTTATTTTTCCTCCTTTAATTGCCAGGAACGCTTTGGTAGGGCTGATATTTTGATTGCATTTGTTATCAGAGCAGAAGGAAAGGAGAGGGCTGGAGAACAGTCTGGGGGCACTTTTAAAAGACTGGGGTGAAATATCTTTGCTCTCTCACTTTTTGTGAGAGGCAGAGGAGCCCAGCACATGTTGCATTAACCTCACAGTGCTGCTGATTCAGCCTTCTGCTCCTGCCATGGGAGGAAAAGCACCTTTGGCATGGAATTGTAGCACCAGTAATGTTGGAAAAGACCTTTAAGACCGAGTGCAAGGCAGCACAGCACCAGCTGCTGCATCTACAAATTTTTTTGAGCACTTTCAGTGATGGTGACTCCACCACTTCTCTGGACAGCCTGTTCCAATCCTGGAAGTTTGTTCTGAAATCCAGTCCAAATGTCCCCTGGTGCACCTTGAGGCCATTTCCTCTCATCCTGTCACTTGTCACCTGGCAGAAGAGGCATCCTCCAGCAGCATGTTGGTTCATACCTGTTTAGCACCACCAGCAGATCAAACCCCAAGTATTTTTTGCCAGAATTTCAAGGTGTGAAAATTTGATTACTAAAAAGTGAAAAAAACCCAAAAACCTGTAGATTTTTTCGCATGAAAAAATGCTGTCTAGCATTATTAGTTATATTTCATTAGTGTGAAGTATATTTTATTCAATCCTTTCTGCACAATAGTAAGGACTCTATACAATGGTGATGTCAAACTATTCATTTAGAGGGAAATTTAAGGGAGTGTTTTCTTTATTGAATGGAAAACATTTTGACTTTGTCAGAACTATAAGATGAAGTGATGATGGTTCATTTTATCATTTTCATGTTAAAAAAGCCACAGAAATAGGGCACATTTCTTTGAAGTGTTTAGATTAAATTGCACTTTCTGCTGAAAAATTGTCTTGTCAATTTTACTCATGGCTGGTTTTCCTCCTCCTTTTCCTCTTTTTGTCCTATGTGTGTAGGGTTGCCAAGCCATCCCTTCCACTTAAAATTACCCAGATTTGGAGTGTGGATTTCAGGGGGAAAGTGGAATAATTTCTATGTTCTATTAGTTTCTATGTTCTATTAGTTAGAATAGTTTCCATTCTATGCTACTGCTATAGCAGCACATTGCATGATGTGAGCAAAGATTTGCACTGTGCTTATCCCCACTAAATTTTATTGAATTCAGTGCAGATAGACCAACTAAATTCTTGATTTACTGTGCCCTGACATGGACCAGGAGCTGAGTCTCAAAATAAGAATCATGGAATGGTTTGGATAGGAAGGGACCTTAAAGATCATTTTGTTTCAACACCTGCCATGGGCAGGGACACCTTCCACTATTCCAGGTTGCTCCAAGCCCCATCCTTGGACATTTCCAGGGATGGGGCAGCCACAGCTTCTCTGGGAAACCTGTGCCAGGGATTCCCCACTCTCACAGGGAAGAATTTCTTCCTAACATCCAGTCAGAACCTGCTCTCCTTCATCTTCAGGCCATTGTAATCTGTAAGTAATGTTGTCTTCAGCTGTATTTGCAATATGGGCCAATTTCAGACAAATTTAACAGAAAGGCAGAAGTCACAAACATTATATTCTTAAACACTTTGTGAAAATAGCCTAATGAAAGAGAGAGAATTGTTAGTGTCCCTGCTCAGAGAGAAATTGCTCCATTAACTGGATGCTTTGCAGACACAAAGGGATTCCTTCAGGATCCATAAGTCCAGGAGCAACCTTTGTCACTTTGGTTTTTTATGAGCCATTTACCAAAAATCATAAGACAAAACAGTTCCCCAGATGCTTCTATTTATACAGCAGACAGGCTGGCTAATCCTCAGAGTGTCAGGAATCTCATATTTGCATTTCCACAGTTGCATAATAATATAATTAATATTGAACTATAAAGTTAAACAATAACATGTGCCTAAAATTGCCTGGAAAATTAAGGTATTGCAAACAACATTCACAAGTCCATTATGGAAAGTCAGGGAAGTTAGGGTTGCCAAATAATCTTCAGGATCTTTGCAATATTTACAAAAATTCTGGATTCACCAGTTCATCCAGTGAGATCTTGCCATGAGCAGCACCTTTCTGTGCATGGAAAACCTGCTGCACACTCACTCTGATGGGTCCAAGGTGCACAATTTAGCAGATCAATGTTACTTTGTTTGCCCAGGCAAATTGTGTGAACTATGCTGACAAAAAATCCCATGGATATGCCAGAATAAGACTATGGCATTGCAAGAATAACAAATTTACAGAATGGTTTGGGTAAGAAGAGAATTTTAAAGATTGTCTAGTCCAACTCCATGCAATGGAGGGGTGTATAAAATCACAGAATCAGAGAGTCATAGAATATCTGGTGTTGGAAAGGGACCCACATGGATCTTTGAGTCCAAACCCTGCCCCTGCACAGAACATTCCCAAAAATCCCCCCCTGTGCCTGAGAGAGTTGCCCAAAGGCTTCTGATATGAACCAGAGTAAAATGAAGGTTGATGAAGCAAAAAACAGCTGAAGGTTAGAAATCTTTGTTGGAGCAGATGCATTTGTTCATGAAAGGGAGGTTAGAGAGCTCGACAGATCATTGCTAGGTTTCCTAGAATATTCTGAGATTGCAGAGGGAAGGCACCAAGACAAAGAGTGAGAAATCATGACAGAAAGTCCTAATTTTAAACACATTTTGTGCACAGCACTGTACACACACTCACAGGAAATCCCAGTACAGATCTCACAATGACCAAAATCATCAGATATTTCTGCATTTACTTGGACATAGCTTCCCTTCTTTTCTGTGCAAGTTTCCCCCTCACTTTGGCATAAATTCTTAAGTGAACAGGCAGCAGACCGCAAAAAACTGAAAGAATTTCACGCAGTTTTACATAAAATGAATAATTTACATGGTTTTACATGATATGCATGATTCAATTCTGGAATTCATCATCAGGGCTGTTAAGTAAGGTAAATGTATACAGAGACTCAGAAAGGGCTAGGACCAATTCACAGAGTAAGGTGATTCAGGAGTTGTGAAGTCTGGTGACTCAGATTCAATCAACTCCTTGAGCAGGTGTAAATCTCTGATTTATACAGAGTAACATTAATCTATACTTGCCTTGTTTCTGATGCTGTTTCCATCAACATCTATAACATTCTGCTCTCAGAGACTGAATGTTGGGCAAGAGGGACTGCTGCCTGATCCAGCTGAGCAGCTCTTACACAGTTTTATTTGCTAATGCAATCCTTGGAATTAAGAGAAAAAAGCAATTTTATGAGCAGAGGCAGCATGACAGCACTAGGAGCAATTGTGAAATGTTTTCCACTAAAAAGCTGAAAATTAAGAGCTCTGTTATTTGCTTTCTAGCAACTAAATGTTCACATTTCAGTTGGAACCTAATTAAAGAAAAAAAAAAAATAATAAAATTTTGCTGGTGAAACAGTGATTTTCCAAAAGAGCCACACATAGTCCCAAAATAAATAGCTTTTTCTTGCATAAAATAGGAAAGCCCAAACCAAATCAAACCAAAAGAACTACCACACACATCATTTTCATGTAAATACCATAATGAAGTAATGACAAATATACACTTCACAGGCCTCTCTCAATGAATGTTGTGAAAATATGCAAAAATTATATAATCACTTTTTTCCAGGCAACAGGGAAGTGATGAGAGACAGCCAAAATGGCTTGACAGAGGACAAATTGTGCCTGACTGATCTGGTTGCCTTCTTTAATGGAGTGACTGCAGGATAAGGGAGGAGCAGCTGATTTAATCTGCCTCAGCTACTGTAAGGCCTTTGCCACAGTCAAGCACAGCTTCCTCGTCATTAAGCTGGAGAGCTTTGGGTTTGGTGGATGGATTGTTTGAGGGGTTGGGAATTGCCTGGATGGCTGCATCCAGCTGGAATGGGTGTCCTGTGAAGAAAGGTTTGGAGAGCTGGTCTTGTAGCCTAGAGAAGAGAAGGCTCCAGGGAGACCTTATTTCATACAGTCATGGAATCATGGAATCACGGCATCATAGGATCGTGGGGTCATGGGAGCATGGAATCATGGAATCATGGCATCATGGCATCATAGGATCGTGGGGTCATGGGGGCATGGGATCATGGGATTGTGGGATCATGGGATCATGGGACTGTGGGATCATGGCATCATGGCATCATGGAATCATGGAATCATGGGATCATGGAATCATGGGATCATGGAATCATGGAATCATGGAATCATGGGATCATGGAATCATGGAATCATGGAATCATGGAATCATGGGATCATGGCATCATGGCATCATGGGATCCTGCGATCATGGGATCATGGGACTGTGGGATCATGGCATCATGGCATCACGGCATCATGGCATCATGGAATCATGGGATCATGGAATCATAGAGTAATAGAAGAGACTGAGTTGGAAGGGACTCACAAAGATCAGCAAGTCCATCTCCTGGCCCTGCACAGGACAATTCCAAGAATCCTGCCATGTGCTTGAATGCGTTTTCAAACACTTCCTGAGCTCTGTTAGGATTGCTGCAGTGATCACTTCTTGGGGAGCCTGTTGCTGAGGCCAAAAACCCTCTGGGTGAAGAACCTTTTCCTAATATCCAATCTAAACTCCCCTGACACAACTTCAGGCCATTCCCTCAGGTCCTGTCACTGTCACCACAGAGCAGAGATCTGTGCCTGCCCCTCCTCTTCCCCTCACAAGGAAGCTGTAACTGCAATGAGGTCTCCCCTCAGTCTCCTCCAGAGTGAAGAGACCGAGTGTCCTCAGCCATTCCTCACATGATTTCACCTCCAGACCCTTCACCATCCTCGTGGGCTGCTTTGTATGCTTAAGAGTTTTATATCTTCTGTACATCGGGGTGCCCAAAACCTCACACAATATTCAAGGTGAGGCCACCCCAGTGCAGAGCAGAGCAGAGCAGAGCAGAGCAGAGCAGA
>NC_031769.1:147704028-147739704 GCF_001522545.3 Parus major
CAGAACAATCCCCTCCCTTGCCCAGCTGGTGATGTTGTACCTGATGGCCCCAGGACAGGGTTGTTCCTCCTGGCTGTCAGGGCACTGCTGACTCACGTTCATCTTTCCACTGACCAGGACCACTTTTGTTGGTCTTTTGGATATCTCAGGGCTCTCATTTGCCCTCCAAATGGCACCTACTGACTTTGCAAAAGAGCCACTGATCACCTCAGCTACTCATAAATGATTTCTATGTAAGTATTATTATAGAGTTTCTCCAGTATAAAGGAATTGATGTCATTTGGGGTGCAGGAAGAGGCAAAATGTTTTAACTGGAAACACCAGTGACCTTGATTGAAAGTCAGCAGTTTTTATTTTCTGGGTGGCTGAAAGAAAACAACTAAAGGAGAATAATCTAACAATTTCTAAACTCTATAAAACTTTTCAAAAGTCAGCAGCCCAAATAAGTCATCCTAAGAATTATTCAAGCTCAGATGCCAAAGGCATCCATTTCAATACTTAGTGAATCTCATGGTTTAGGAATTTGCTCAGGACTTTGCACTTAATGCTGTATGAGCAAAGAAGCACAAGAAGCAAAGGCTGTGCTGGACTCCTGCTGAGGTGGAGTTTTTCAGAAGATGGGTAAAATTAATGGATAACACTGACATAAAAATGACTTGAAGAAGCATAACTGTGGGATCTCAGAGGCCACATCAGGTACGACTACTCAACCACCCATCTTGGTAATTAATATCTTCAATTTTTGCATATTTTGCACCCTCACAATCAAGGCAATGCTGCAATGACAACAGCAGGAAATATTTTTTTTAGTCTCTCATCATATGGTCTCACTATCTGGTCCTCACTCTTTCTACACTGATATTCAGCTCTTTCTACACTGATATTCAGCTTTAATCTCTCCATGAGAGATTAACATGCCTCAACATCCAAATTCCTGGAAAATATTTTTCAAAGAGAGGCAATTTTCACTTCTCAAAGCCTGCTGAAATCTGGATCTGTACCTCTCTGCAGAATGCCAGGCTCACTCCAAGATGAAGCAATTTTATTCCTAGACATGGACAATCATGGAAAACATGCACAAACAGGCTATGCCTAGAGCAGGGAAGCTGTTGAAGCTTATTTTCTACTTCATTTGGGTCCTAAATTCTTGGTTATCTAATAAAGCATAAAGGCTGATGAAGCCTTTTTTGATGTTTGAGATTTTTACAAAGCCCCTTCCCTGAATGGATTCTCTTATTAAGAATGAGAACATTTTGCTTCTTTCTCTGAACAGGGACACTGATAGGGTCTCTCTTCTCTCATCACCTTTTCCTGTGATTTGTGAATCTCTGTCATTTTGGCCTTTCTGTCAAATATGTCTGACCAAATTTGTTAATTGTGGAAGCAAATTGGTCAGGAAGATTGAAATAACAGAATTAAGGTACTTTTCTAGCCTTACTTTTGGTATTTCCTGATTTGTGGCGGTCTAACTTTGAAACAAAAAATTCTTCATGGAGTAGATACATGAGTTGATGCACAAGATCCAGCAAGAGTCAGACATGGAAGAGGAAAGCTGGTGGAGCTGGATTCCTTAGGTGACAAATTCACATTGTTCCATTAAAATCAATAGTCTGGGAGCTTCTAGCTGTGAAACCTTAATATAACTACTCACTCCCACATGCCCAACCATCTGACAAAACTAAGGAACAATCTTTCTTTAAGCTTTGGGTGCATTCCCAGAACACTTTAGGAAATAAAGTAAGATGTCTAAGTTGGTTGCCTCTCTGTCAGGCATCTCCAGAGGATAACATAGATCAGCTGTGCTAAAACACCTGCTGGAAGTGCTTGTCTTTCTCCTCTGAGTATTTGGGAAACCTAGGTAACTAATTTAGGCTAGGCACATCAAAATTAGTTGTACAAAGTTAGGTGAGACAGCTCTCTCCTAAAGCAGTTGTCGTTTTATAACAAGCCACCTTAGTATGCACAGGAATGTGGATCCTTCAGGGCAAGAAATTCAATACAGGTGCTAAGAACAACAATTTATCAGCCTGTTATCTATGACTTAGAAGGAGTGAACGTTGCTATTTGTGTCTGAGTTCCCCTGAAGAAAAATTTTATAAGCAATTTATTTTGTACAGGGAGAAGTGGTGTCCTGGCACAGCTTGAGGGGATGACAAGGCTCGTAATATATAAATAATACAATCTATAAAGATGAAATATTTAGAGGGATTAAAAATGCAATAAAAGTCCAGAAATAGCCATATTTCGGGCATGAGAAGGGAATTTTGCATTCACCTTTTTTATATATACAGATTAAATGTGAAACCTGATTCACCACCCAATTACTGAGGTTTTAGTCTTCTGTTGAGTGGAGTCCTTTAGCACACGGTGAAGTTCAGAATGTGTGTGATAGCACTGATGGAAAGAGGCTCTTGTGTTTTTTACCAGCTCTGACCTTGCAGTAAGACAGGTATAAAATGCTGTTTGAGATGTCCTGTAGTCCCAGCCTGTGGGCTGTGGCTTCTGGGAATTTTTGTTTGTTAGAAGGTGGTAATCCAAAAAACAAACACAAGTATTTTAAACACTAGTGCAGACCCTCCTGTGTGCAAGGAAACAGGAGAACAGGCTGAAGGGAAAGGGTTTAAAAGTAATAAATGAACTTTTAGTAATAAACACATCCTTAGTTGAGTGAATTAATAAAAAGTTTTGGCAACACAGCATAAAGAAAACTTCGCTTCACTCCCCAGAGAATACAATCCTCCAAAGGCATCACTGAACTGTTCCACCTCTCAAAATGATCTCATAACTCACATTTATGTAGATGTCCAGTTTATCAAAATCACCAGTGATCAAGATTTAATCACCTTATGGACAGCATTCCCTGGTACTTAACTATCCTCAAAAACTGTGAGATTTCTTTTAGGTCAAACTAAATTTTTGCTATCACTTCTTTTGATTCTCCTGATTTTTAGCAAAACGAATTCCATCTCTTTCAATGTTCCCTTAAAGGTTGTGTGCTGTAGACCTCTGATCACTCCTAGTGCTGCCATCTGGCCCTTTTCCAGTTGATTTACATTTTTATGGGATTTCAGTGGCCAGAAATGAATGCAGATGTTCACCTGACAGCTTTCCAGTGCTAAGGGGAATGGAAGGACCAGCTCTGACGTCCTCCCTTCCTTGTGACAGCCTGACATTGATTCCTGTTAAGCCCTTGATCCACTCTAATCCCCCAATCCTTTGCTGACAAACTGCTGCCCTGAGTTTCACTTCTTTACTTATATCTCCTAAATTCCAAAACAATGGAAATTATTTGCTCTGTCACCACCAGCTTGAGAGAAGACAGAATCCAACATCTGCTTTAACAAGCTTCTTGTCTCAGTGGTCATCCTGGAAATAACTACCCATCTTAAAGGCCAGTGCTATTCCTTCCTAAAACAACTTAACTGGGAAACTTAACTTAAGTGGGAAGGCTGATTCAGTTCCTGGAGGAGTCAGTGTTCATCTGTTCCAAGGGATCCAGATGATAAAATGAGACCAAAGACTTCACCCTTTGGTGACTTGGGCAAGGTCAGAGTTAAACCCAAACTCAACTGTGTTTTATTCTTTTCTTATTGAATCACATCCTTTCTTTCTTGTACTGGTTCACACCAAGGTGATTTGGAATTCTAATATTGGTCTCCAATTCCTAAGATCACCCTGATCTTAGGAAACAAGCTCCATTTTGAACCAGCCAACAGAAGAAATGGTCAAAGCCGACTGACAGGCTGAGAAGACAGCTACAGCATCCATCCTTCCATTTTGATAAAGAACCACTGCTACCTCTTTCCACTCTGCAGCACTTTCATCAGGGGTTCTGAAGGGAGGGAAACAGCTCTCTCAGCTGATCAGACAAGAAATAAAAGTTGACTGCCCAGGATACACCCTAGAGATGCCTTTGCTCTCTCCTCTCTCTGTCTCCTTGCAGCTGACTCCTGTGGAAAAGGGGAGCACCCTCGTGCATATCATAGACACAGTGCCCTGGATTTAAACCCTCTACAAACAATGCTATTCCTTCAGAAGGGAAAATAATAGTCTTGGCACTGTCAAGCATATGTATTTTAAACCAGTGATATGGAAATAAATCTCACTTTATCAGTCCTGGAGTCTTCTCCTGTGGCACTTAATCATGGCCCGCATGGCGGCTGTGCCAGCACTAGGGCTGCAGAGCAGGGCCCAGAGATGGCAGTCACATGTTGGTCCTGTTCTATTATTCATTTTAGACAGTCAGTAAATTACAGAGGAGAGATAGGAGCCCCATTTTATAGGGCAATAACAGCCAGGATTTTAGCAGAGAACAAGTCACTTTGTCGGGATTTCGGGCAATAAATCAAGGCACAGTTGTTCAGCTATTATTTATAATATTTTATGGGTATCACCAAATAATTCAAAACTGTGATTAATGCAACCCACTCCAGAAGCTCCACATTGTGCCAAAGCAAATCATCAAGGTTCTGTTTGAGCAGGGGAGAATGACATAGGAGAGGTATCCATACCCCATGGATTCCTCTTCCTAAGGTAATAGTTCAGTCTTAAATATCCAAGTTTCCTTGCATGTTTCTTCTTCAAAGGGTGCTACATCCAACAGCCCTGAAAAGATGGGAATTCTCATGAAGAGAATTCCATGAAGATACTGGTCAGACACCTGCTGAACATGTGCTTTTATGACTTAATTTATTTGACTTTGAAGTTATTTCTGCTCTGAGGGAGCAGCTAATTCTGTTGCTTTCAGTGGCACATAAGAAGTCTGCATGCTTTCCTCAGGCTTCCTCAAATATAGAATAAAAAATAGAAGAGAATAGCTGTTATAATTCCAGCTATTCTCTTCTAGAAGAACTTTCAGTTGTGGAGAGAAGTGCAAAATTTATTCCAAAGTCCAAACACATATATGCACAGAGGGATAAAAGTCTGGTAGAAATCATGGGCAGTCAGTCTTGCTCCAGATGACAAAAATACCTGGCTGAGAAAGTCCTCAGATGACAGAAGAACAACCCTTTATTTACCACTTGAAACTTGCAGATCTAGGATAACTTTTAGAAAAGTGGTACCTGGTCCTTCTTCTGTCAAAATATTCAGATATTTCTGCTTGGATATATTTTTTACTCAGTACCCATTTGGCCTCTGAATTAAGTTGTTTGTTTTTTTTTTTCACTTCCCAGTTCACCTCAAAATATCTTCAGTGCTCAGATATGCACAGATTTTTATCTGCAGGAAATATTACTTTAAAGACATTTTCCAAAGCTGTCACACTTTCTGGTTTTTTTAAGTGAATACTTCTAATAGGGAGTGCTCTCAGTATTAAGTCTTGTGCATTGACTGAAAATGCACTAATTACAGTCAGTCAGTAATTCCTTTCCCTTCCCTCTGTTCTTCTTCTCTCCTGATCCATAAATCAGGATAGACAATTTATTGAATTAAAAATTTCCCATGTATAAGAATTATTCTCTTAATTTAGTGTATTTATGGTCCCTCCATGGTGCTGGAAAGGTGGAGGAGAACACAAATTGAAAAATAAAGTGTTCAAGCATATCCTGATGCATAAGTCGACCTCATTATCAGGAAGTATCAATTCAAATAGGTAACTTGAAGAGTTTGCAAAGTTTTCCATTCTTTTTCTCCCTGTTTGGTGAATTTCTAAACAAAGCAGTCTCAAAGCACTGTTCTGCAGCAGGGGCTGTGATCCCTCCTTGGCCACTGCAGGAGGAAGTCAGCAGCTGGATAACAATTTCCCTCAGTTCATTTGGAACATCCTGGAGAAGGAACTGGCAGGATGAGGGTGCCCGGAGAGGCTCCAGAAAATCCTGGTTTCTGAGGCATTGCAGTCACTTCACTATTTAAGGTGAAAAAATAAGCAAGACGTTCCTTCTTTGAGTACATGAAGTAGTTTTATTCAGAAACTTTGCCACGATTAATCAGAACTAGATCAAGCATCCATCTCACATGATGCATCCTCAGTTCAGTTTCTGAAATATTACAGAAGGGGGTTAAAAACCTAGGATTTTTCTTTGTGAGTTATAGATATTTACATATATTTTATTTATATATATTTAAATAAATATATATTATTTTATATTTTATATATTTTATATATATTTATTTATATATAAATAAATATTTATATATATATTTTTATATATATGTTTTATATATTTTTATATTTATATATATATTATATATTTCAGTTCAGTTTCTGAAATATTACAGAAGGAGGTTAAAAACCTAGGATTTTTCTCTGAGTTATAGATATTTACATATATTTTATTTATATATATTTAAACAAATATATATTATTTTATATTTTATATATTTTATATATATTTATTTATATATAAATAAATATTTATATATATATTTTTATATATATGTTTTATATATTTTTATATTTATATATATTTTATATAATTCAGTTCAGTTTCTGAAATATTACAGAAGGGGGTTAAAAACCTAGGATTTTTCTCTGTGAGTTATAGATATTTTTATATATATTAAATTTTTTTATAATTATGTATATACTATATATAAAGTCTATGTATTACATATAAATATATATACACATTAAATAATATTGTTATAGTCTAAATGGACATGTGATATAAATATATATAATATATTACACAAACATATTTTATTTAAGAGTATTTATATTATAAATATACCTTTTTAAAGAATCATAGCATATTTTTATTACTTTATTGCCTATTAGAAACAGAAACTTTTCCCTTGGAGAATTTAATTTTTTTTTGTTTATTTAGGTAGATATGAAAATAAATATTATTAATCCTGTTGTTAAATTCCTGCCTGCATTTTTCCTCTAAACAAGCTAAACAAAATCATCAGTGCAGGGAAGCCCATGGCACCGTAGCCTGCAAAGAGAATCTAAGCCTTTAGCAAGAGTAATTAAGTTGTTCCACATTTCTCAGCTAATGGCTTAATTGAGTGCCTGGAACATGTGATGCTTACAGGAAAAATCATCATTCTTACAACTGACTTTTCCATCCAACTCTTTTTTGTCATTTCCTGTGTTCTTTTGGGCTCAGAAGTGGAAGTTACTGTTTTTTGTCTTACAGAAATCTGTGTCACATTTAAGCAACAACTACAGATTCTGTTTCTGTTGCTACTCTGTACCAGTTATTAGGATTGCAGCATTGCTAAAATTACAGACACGAAACTGAATCACTGATTTACCTTTACTAATAGCATAGAAGAATTCTGATGTGGGAGGGGATTGGCATTTGCTCCTTCTAATTTCTTATACATGGGGCACATGGTTTCTTTTGAGTGAGTTTGAGCTGAAGTAGCAGGAATTTGTCTGTTTTTACCCTTCTTCTGAACACCTAAACTACCTGTAGATAACATGATAATTGTCTCAGAAAAGACAAATTTTCATCATAGATACTTTGACTCACAAGGAGATTTAGGCATTCAAATCCATCCTTTTCTCAATTTTTAAATTTTCTTCATTTTCTGTCTTCTTTTGTTTTGCTCTTACCATCCATTCAGTTGAAAGAGAAAGCAAATAACAGGGGTTTGAAATTTTCTGATAGAAAAGTTTTCCATTTGAAAGTGACAACACAACAGAATGTATATGTAACCACTATAGCTATTTTTTAGAGATTATTACCTGCACGCTTTATAACAGGATTGCTGTTTTTGTTATAATAGAGGTGCCTTGGGCCCTGACCTAATATTAACCAGCCAACCCTGTTTTTCCTTGTGCATTGGAGCAGATGACCTCATGAGATTTCTGTAACCTGAGTTAATATAGATATATCCAACTTTTATGTTACTGCAATAAGAAAACAGTTAAAATATTGGAATAGTTTTCTCTGGAGTCATAGGATTTTGATTTTTCAATAGATTACCTGCTTGAAATTAAATTTGAAAGCACCCTAATCCTTGTGGTACTTTAGATCCATATTGAATAGGTTTCATAGGCAAAGCTAGTACTTTTATTCTTTCTGAGTATTATTCCTGGCATAAATATACAGATGTCATTTAGCATTAAAGGATTTAGGATATGGTTTATCATGACCTTTGAGAACACTCACAAAGAGAAAACACACAATGTTAGATTACATTTTAACCTAACAGAAAGCAGCAAAAGTCAGTGCACTGAATGGACATCAACAACCAGAAAATTGATGCTGTGCCAGGTAAATGAAACCAGAATGTATGATACTGGTATTCAACAATATTCATAAGTATAACTTCCACAGGCTGTGGATTTCAGCACCATTCTGTGCCCTTAAACACAGATCATATGTCTTTCTGTTTAAAAATATATCTTCCATCTTAAACCCATACTGGTGGGTTACACTCAAGAACTATAATATTTTATTTTTTATGTATAATATGTTTTTCTGTATGATGTACTAGAGTGTGGCTACTTATGATTATGATCTCTGTTGCCTCCACAAAGTGCTCCCTCCTTGAGACATAAATACCTACTTGCTCAAATACATGGCGACCATTCATCTACCTGAAAAAAAGTTCATGCAAAAAGAAGAACACTTTGGGGTTTTTTTTGAGCCATTTCTCCCACAACAACTTCCCTCTTTTTATAGCCTTTCTTCTGCTCCGAGTTATTATTATTCTCACGCCGTCCCGTATTTCACACCACAACATGTTTATTGGCAGCAATGTGCGATGTCCCAGGCAGTGCAGGAATCCACAATTTACTGACTCCCTTTCCCTTCAGTGAGCATTAAAAGATGTTCCAATTGATCTCATCAAGTTCCTTGGTGGCCTTTGGGCTGACCTGAGTGGAGGCTTGTCCTGTGGGTCACCTGAGGTTAAATCAATAACTGAACTTGTCCAAAACTCATAGCTCTCTGTGCTTGTCTGATACTTTTAATTTTTTACTTTTAATGTGTGCTCTGCACAGATTGTGTCTACGCTTAGGAAAAACTCTGGCTTTAATCCTGAGCACCATCCTCGAACTATCAGGTTGGCTGCCTATTTATATAAATTCTCAGGCAGCCCCTGCAATCAAAATCACCCGGGGACTCTGATGATGCTTTCAACCTTCTGATTTTGCAAATGGTTTTCCCCAGGACCACTTGGTGGAAATGGGTTGAGAAGGGCTGGTGTGTCTTGGATATTTTAGGGTCTGGTGAGCCTGTCTCAGTGATAGGGAAATGCAAATGCATCTGTCCTCTCAGAAGCTGTATCACTGCCCCAGTCAAGGACAGAATTCTGTCCACCAGGCAGTGGCTGTATTCTCAGAGCAGAGCTGAAGTGTCTCCTGGACTCTATTGGCTCTATCATAACTTATTACAAAAGAACCATGAAGGTGATTAGAGGGATGGAACACTTCTTATATAAGGAAAGTCTGGGAGAGTTGGGATTTTTCATCCCAGAGAAGAAAAGTGCTCAAGGCCAGGCTGGACAGGGTTTTATCAACCTGGTCTAGTGTAAGGTGTCCCTGCTCACAGCAAGGAAATGAAATGAGATGACCTTTTAAGGCCCTTCCAGCCCAAAGCATTCTGCGATTCCAAGAACCCACATCCTTGAGAGCAAGACTGGAAAGCTCAACAGGACAGCACAGGACATCAGTGTGGTCTGCAGGAGAAAAAAATTCCTCTTTTTTCCAAATACAGGCATCCCGTGTGAGATAAGATAAATTGCACTTACAATTTAATAATTTCATGATTCTCTCTTTAACTCTAAAAAGGAGCACATAGAAACTTGTTTAAAAGGTGATGCCCAACAGAAAACACCCACGTGAAACCCTACCTTCGAGCTCTCTTTGCAGTGAGTGAGGAGAGACCGACACCTTGCCTGAGACTGGAACACGCTGCCATCTGGAAGTGTTCATCTTTATCTGCATTGCCTGCAGATAGAGCCTAGAAACTTTCTTAGACTTTATCCATAGTTCTAAATTAGACAAGTTAGACTTCAGCAGCAGAAATACCCTTTTTTAGTATCAGCTCTCCCATTCTGAATATACCAGAAGGGTCCATGTCCTTAGGGTAGATCAAATCCTAGTAACAAGAGTAATGCACTTCATCAGACAGCTGAATTTTAACATGCTAAATGTACATGTAATTTACGAAGATATTTAATGCTTTTCTTCCCTATATGAATGTTCTTAAAACTTAGTTGTATTTCCTCACATCATTTAGACTGAGAATATTGTTAAGCACCTAGAGATGTGTATTAAAAGTGTCAAAACCCAGATCTGACCAAAGGGATATCACTTGGGAGAGAGGATTTTCTGAACAATTTTTAAAGTCCTGAACATTTAGTGTCAAACTGCATATATTGATTGCCATAGCTGTGAGGTGTTGGGGTGACTTTAGAGGTTTGTGTATGCAGCTGAACTATCTTGTCCAAAGAGCAGGAAAACCTATAGAAAAGTGGCAATGTTAATTTAGGAGAATAATTAATGATTTAAAATGGACTCCTTGTACCTATTATGCTGGCAAATATTGTCCTTAAGCAAAAAACTGTGAAGGAGAAAAACCAACCCAAAAAAATGACAACATCTAAATTTGATTTTGTTGTAGTATTCCCCAAAACTGGGGGATTTTCAGCTATTTTTCAGTTCTAATCATATAGAACTTAGAGTATACATTTTAGATATTAGATATATAGAGATAGTCTCTGGAAGTTTAAGAATCACAATCATCTTGTGCAAAGTGTCCAAGACCAGGCTGGATGGAGCTTGGGGCAACCTGGGATGGTGGAAGGTGTCCCTGCCCATAGCAGGGAGACTGAAATAGGATGATCTTTACGGTCCCTTCCAACCCAAACCATTCTGTGATTTTATGATGATTGTATGAATTCAGCTTCATTCTTTGTATTTCTGACAGTAAAACATTTGTACTCTGTTTACATGTATTTCTATAAAATTATTTATATACATGGGGTAAAAGTATCCCATATTTTTCTTAAGTCTTGATAAGCAGATTACATTGACAGCACCTCATACAATGAAATTCACAGCTCAGATATGCATTGAGTAAAAAATGTACTTGATCAGTTCTAAATTTTATAGCTTTCAGTCTTCTGAAAGTTTTCCTCTCGCATATGGTGAAGTAAGAAAAATAAACTACCGCTGTCTGCCTTCTGTATAATGTTCACGAGTATATTCCATCACTTCTTCCTCTCATATTTGTCATCCTTTAGAGTAAAATCAGGATTAGGACATGTTTCTCAGTCTTCCATGTGAATTCTGGTCTGTTGTTGCTCTTCTCTGTCCCCTGATCTCTGTATCACAAAGGTCTGTTCCAGAGTGGAGCTGCTGACTGCTCTGCTCTCCTGTGCTCAAATGGAATTTATGTTTCTTCCCCTCACTCCAATGGAAGGGAGGGAAATACAAAGGGAATTCCCATCTCCTCCTTGGTGGTCATTGTAGCAGTTCATCTTTTCACCACCTCATTCATTAAATCCTCCTTTTTTCCCAAGTACAACTGCTTGTTTTTCCAACATTTAATATGATGGGATATTGGTTTGATACCAATACCAGAGACTTAGGATGTGCATTATTAGTCAGAGTGATTTTGTTGGGGGTTTGTAATGGTCTGCATTCATCCAGTTAAAGAACTCTGATGCCAAAAGAGAAAGGGCAAAAAGAAGCATGATCACAATCCAGTTTAGACAACATGATTCAGGCCAGTCATACTTGGAATCTGAAGGCTGGAGATGGGATGTTGCACCATCAGATGCTGGTGGGGTATTGCCCTTTACTATGCACAGACAGGAAGAAAAGGTTGAATTATTTGTCAAATATAAATGTTTGAAACATTTTTCTGTGGAGAATCAGGAATTAATTTCCTTGTAGTTTCACAGAGATCTGAGCACATATCCTTCCAGTAACATGTAGATTTAATCCAAAATTTCTATTTTCTGCAACCTCCTTTGCAGGCATTGGATGGCTCCTATAACACAACAACTTCTCCCTTCTGGTTTTGGTTTGTTAGAAGAAAGAAGAAAAAAAGTCTTGTCCAACTTAGCTCTTTCAAGATGAAGGGCCTTGTGTTATCTCCAATCTAAACAAACAAAGGAGGATGAATTATCTATTTTCTTGCAAACTTCATATTTTATAGCCTCTGAAATCTAAAGAGAGGAGTTCTTATTGTTGTTGTGAGCTACTGCTTGATTTGTGGCCACAGATGTTTATGAATTAAGGGATTGTGAAAAATGGTGAAGTTTCTGTTTTTCCATTGTCTAGCAGAGCTGCTTCCTTGGCTAGGAAACAATATTCTCAGCCCATCAGACACAGAAAACAAACATTAGCTTATAGCTCCCTCATGTCCTCATCGATAAACAGAAGATTTATAAGCATTAATTTACTCCTTTTATGTCTGTGTTTTTTGTCTATTCCCATTGTACAGGGAAAAAAAATTGAAACAATTTGTCTGATAAAGAACAGATCTGTAAGAGGTATGGAACACATTTGCATCTTGTTCCACAGCATGTTCTCAGGAAAGCCAGATGTCCCCACGTGTTGCAGCAGTTCTTGTCTGCAGCTTCACTATTTCACTCTCATCCAAAGGAAATTATTTGAGGAACAGCCAAGGTGCACACGGGACACAGCTACATTTCAGGGAGGTGTGAACTAATCCAGATTTGGGTAACTTGCACAATGGCATAGCAGAAAAGTCTTCATTGCTTTGGGAGTGGCTGGGATTGATATTCCCCACTGGAGTAGGCCAGGATTTAAGGCCAGGTTGGATTTAAGGCCAGGTTGGTTTTAAGGCCAGGTTGGTTTTAAGGCCAGGTTGGTTTTAAGGCCAGGTTGGATTTAAGGCCAGGTTGGATTTAAGGCCAGGTTGGTTTTAAGGCCAGGTTGGATTTAAGGCCAGGTTGGATTTAAGGCCAGGTTGGTTTTAAGGCCAGGTTGGTTTTAAGGCCAGGTAGGATTTAAGGCCAGGTTGGATTTAAGGCCAGGTTGGTTTTAAGGCCAGCTTTGTTTTAAGGCCAGGTTGGATGTGGACTGGAGCAGCCTGGTCTAGTGGAAGGTGTCCCTGCCCATGGCAGGGGCTGGGACATGAAGGGATTTCAGGTGCCTGAACACAAACCATTCTATGAATCATTCTGATTCATCCTATGATTTTACTACTCCACCAGCCAATATCTAGATTTTAAAAAATGCCCAGGGGTTAAAAACAAAGTCTGAGTACAAGAGAGCATTAAGTTCTTCCAAGAATGCCCACAACAGTCAATGCTACTTTGACTGCATGTGTAGCACATTCAGATTTCCAAATCATTGTCCTTCTAAACACAGGACTGCATTTTCCAGCAGTAGCCTCTTGATGTCTTTCATTTAACACACTTTTCCAGTCTTAATTCAATCTATCAGAGCCAGAGGTTTCTTCTGTGCCGCAGGCTACTGAGTCCATGAATCAACATCAACAGGGTTACTGAAATTGAGTTTAATAATTGCCACACTATGAGAATCCTGTTGTTTTACCTCATCAGTTTATATAAATTACCAGGGCTCTTTTTTAGATTATCCTAAATATCTATAAAGTCAAATATCTTTCTTCCCACCTCCCACTCACTCCCTGTAAGAAAATCATTATTTCCTCTATTCAGTGTGAGCTGCTGAAACATTACTTAGTTAAAAGTTCAATGAAATTTTATTACCTTGATTATTACAACAATGCAATAAATTTATGTAATGTTTATCCCCAGTGTGCTCCATTTTTTATAATTTTTCTCAGTTCAGATTAAAGTGGTTTTGCACACATTAGAACTTTACCTTCAAAGTGTTAACCAATTATGTATGGAAAATATAGTGACATCTCTATACCTCATTGATTTCCAGCAGTTGTCCCAGAATAACTTCTTAATTATTTTTCTAGCAATTATCTTGAAATCTAATTATAAGATCTAATTTGTTGAAGTTACAGAGCTGCTATTATTTTCTGAAATAAAATCAAGCTGGCTGGTAAAATTCTAATGAGAGATGAACTTATTAGAAATTTCTCAGTTACAAAAAAACAAAACAAAAGAAAACCCCAAAACAAAATAAAAAACCAAATAAATCAAAACAAAAAACCTCAAAAAACATAAAACACAACAATAACAACAACAAAAAGAATAAAAAAAATCCTGATAATTTTGAAACTTTATCTAAACATTTGTTGAAGTGTATAGTCCTTACTGCACATTGAAAGACACCTGAGAGGAAATTAGTGGTGGATGAATAGGAGGTTAGTTCTCAGAAGAGAAAGTTGTTAGACTATTATTCTTTTAAATCCAAGGGAATTTCCATTGTTTAGGGCATTTCAGACAGTGTGACCAGGAAATCCTTTGGGAATGCTGAGCTCTTCTTCAGTAATGGAGGAAATCAATTTCTGTATCTACTCACCACAAGGTGAAATCTGGGAGCTGCTCTTCCCAGAGAAGAGGAGGTCACACCTTCCTGGCAGTTTCCTGAGAGGATGGACCAGTTTGCCAAGAAATTTGCTATTCAAGGGACAAAATCTGTGACCCCCTGCCCACCCTGTGAGGGGTCAAACACACATGGCCACGTCAGCATCAAAATTAACTTTATCTTCAAACACCAAACCCCCACGGGACCTCTTCAAGCAGCTCCTTGGTGTGAGGTGACAGCATTGTGTCCCCCCACACTCTCTGCCTTGCTGTCTTTATTGCTGCTCCTTTTTATCCAAAAATACTGTGTTTTGGCCTGGCTCATGGTGTGGCTTTGTGGTGGTGGTGAACCCTCACACTGCTTTTCTTAACCCCAAGTGTGGAAGTGGGACCTGAGTTAAAATCAGGTTCACCTCCTACAACCAGTTCTGGAAGAGGAGTTGAAGTAATTGCTGGATGTAGACTTAGAGTGTGGGAGAGAAAGAAGAAAAATAGGCTTAAAAAGAGGAAATTCCTTCCCTTGTCACTGTAGAATCCTAAAATGCTGTGAACTCCTACGTCTATAAATCTGTGCATTTAGCTGAAAGGTGGTGTTTGCTCTCTGTGTGGTGTGGGTGTGTTGGGTTTTTTTTTTTGTGTTTATTCATTTTGTCTTTTATTTCTGTGATTATTTTTTAAATTTTTTAATTTTTATATTTTCATGGTGATATGTAACCAGGAACTGCTTTGACAAAGTTGTGGGTTTGAAGTCTGCTAGCATGAATCTCTCTCTGAACATTTAATCAAGCCCACTCATTGGGACTGAAATGTTACTGTGTAGTCTCCAAGTTCTGAAAAGTGGCAAAACCAGCACACTGAACACACACTTAAATGGCAAAATAAAATCTATTTCATAGGAAAGTTTTGTGGGTTTTTTCCCTGTTTTTTATAAAAAGGCATCTGCTGGTGCTTTCTCTTTTAAACAACACCAACAAAAAAAGATATATAAAAAAGTGGAAAGAAATCAAATGACTTTCTGAACCCAAACTGAAAATGGCTATTTTAGAGAAGTGCAGAGGTATTTATTTTTTGAGTGCCCCCTCGTGACAACCTTTAGCAGGCAGGCAATGCATCATCAGAGGTCTGTGCTTCCAGCAGCACGTCCATTCCAGCAGATTGCTTTGAAGGAGCAGAGTAGAGGAGGGAGTCAGAGTCATCAATTACAACTGTTCCCAACGTGTCAACAGGTTCATGGCTGAGATTCCTCTCAAGCCTTGGAAATTCAGAGTGGGAAAAGCTCCACCAGATGTAATTTCAGTGTCTTTTGCACAGCAGGAGAAAATAGAATTTGCCCAAACTTTTTTTTGCTCAAGGCCAGCATTAATTCTGCAATGAAATGCATTTGTTACTTTTAATATGGCTAAATATAAATTTAAGATGATGGGTTTTAATGATATGAGAACGGAGAGTAATGCTTTGCCTACAACCTTTGATGTGCTCTGGTGTAATTCTTCACTTCCCTAAGGCTTCATGAAGTTTGTAACATTATTTATGTCGTGGGGCCTCAAGCAGTACAACATTTTCCTAGAAAGAACACACACCCTGAGAAGAAACCAGGCATATCTGGGGAGATGTGAGTAAGGAAGAGGGAATTTGATCCAAAGCCAGCTGAAGGCTGTGGAATGACAACTCTCCCCTCTAAGTTTTGGGTCATCTCTGTGACCACTTCAGGTCCTTTTGTGCCTCCCAGCCCAAGGACTGACCACTGGGACGTCTGTGATGGTGGCAACAAAATGAAATTTTGGTGCTTAATGAGGCAAAAGTATTTTTTATAAAGTTGGATTTTCCTCTAACTGCAATGAAACTCCAGCTTTTTGGCACTAGAATAAAGACATAAATTTTATTGTAATGAATGCAGTCTTAGTGAAACCAGAGTGATTATTATTTGAACTGAAAAACTCCACCTTTCATGAGCACAATGCCTGAATTAGGTGCAGGACACACTGAAATCCCATGCTAAATCACCTGAGTTTTGCACAATTAGGAATTCCAGTGCCTCTTTAAGCATTTCAGCTCTGCCTTTCCGGTCTCAACCTCTGAGCAGCTGGAGACAATGCTGAAGAATTTAGCATATTCAGAATTGGAATTTGTGAGTGATGAAAGAGCCACTCAGGAGACATTTAGATTATGATCTGTGATTAGGAAGGAGAATTTGTAGCTAGACAAAGCTCAGAAAGCCTCCCATGATAAATATGAGTCTTCATTCCAACATGAGCAGCACCGAGAGTGATCATTCTCTGAAATAAAGGCCATGCTCTCCAATCACTTTAAATGGTACCAACTCAGAGGATCAGAAAGTCAGAACTTTCCACTTTACTTTAACCAGCAGGACACTCTGAAATGAGCTTTTAAGCTTAGCTGGATGAATCTACAGAGAAATTTTCATTTTATTCTGAATAACCAAGGCACCCATGCTTCAAATGCTATTCCCTTCCTGGTGCATGGCAAAGCAGCTTTCAGAGTCCTTGACTTGAAAAGCTTTCTGCTCCCTGTATGCACTGTAGGGCTGATTGAGATGACCTTACATATCTGCAGCCCATCAGCCTTTTCTCCTTTCTTCCAGGAAGGAGAATTGTTTATGAAATTATGTTTTCAACAGCAGTAGCAAGCAGAATTCTGATTAGGTGAGTGGTTTGGCCCTTGGAAAAGGAAAAAGGATGATGCAGGAGCCAAGGTTTTAATTGCATTGGCAGTTTTCCCCATTCATAAAAGTTCAGGAGAAAGAAAGATTCAGGACAGGGTCGTGTGCAAGGGTGTTGTGCATACACAGAGCAGTGTGCACTCTGGTGTTCAGCTGACCATTGTAAAGGAGTTTATTTTGGGGGTGTGTGCACTTGTGTTAACACAGAAAGCACCCCAGTGGTCGAGCCACAGAGTAACCAGCTCTTCTCCAACATATTGCTCAGGAAGGTGACCATTCCTTTCCTTCCATGCATTTCAGAAGAACATGGGTGAGTTAGCTGAGAGGAAAACTCAGCTCAGACACTGTGTTGTGCAATGATGTTCTGTTTCAGAATATTGAGTTTGTTAAGGCATCTGTGCTGAAAAATGAAGGGGGGACAAATGGAGAAAGAAGGTGATTCAGAGAAGTGCAGAATCAAAGAATATCCTGAGTTGGAAGGGACACAAAAGGATCACTGAGTCCAACTCCAGGCCCTGCACAGGACACAGGAGTCCCACCATGGACCTGAGAGCGTTGTCCAAACACTCAAACCCAGGCAGACCTGGGGCTGTGACCACTTTCCTGGGGAACCTGTTCCAGTGTCCAAACACTGCAGCAGAACTTTCAGACACTGGGCATCCCTTGAAATCATGATGAATCAGTGAATTACCACTGCACTTGCTGCTATTAATAAACCATCAACAACCAAGCGTCATTAGATAAGGTCTGAAAGCAGCAGCATGTTATACCCTGACATGAAAACTCCAGTTATTTACAATATATTTAAGATTCCAACGTGGGGCCTAATGCAATTAGTCAAAATCATTTTGAAAATAGCTGGGAATCCCTAGGATGCCTCAACAGGCAAAAAGGAATCTAAGTGGAGTAAAAAGATGCTATTAATGACCCTGCTGTGATGGAATAAAATAGAAGCTGTTACTCCTTGCTAAGCAAATGAAACCAAAGATATAGTACTGATCTCTGCTTCCATGGCCTTAATTCCTGGTGGAAATTTTCTGATTTCCTTTCCCATAAACACATTTTCCTCCAGGAATTTGACATACGTCTTGAACAAATGCCAGATTGCTTCAAATAGCTCAGTGCTGGGCCCAGGTTACTCTGTAATTCAGTCAGAGCTGATATAAATTTCACTGGGTTGTATTTTTCTAAGTTTTGTAAAATGCAGACTTTATTTTTGCTTTATAAATTTAGGTAGCTGAAAATGTCACACATTTTAAGTATTTATTGTGAACATAATTAGGGAAAACAATGTTGTGTGCTACGTTCATTTGAGAGAAGTCTAATGGATCAATTTATAAAAACACGATTAAGGTCATTAAACACATTGCAACGTGTGCTGCATTTGAGTTTCTTAGTGTCTTTTTAAGATTTCTATATTTACTGTGGAGTTTTGAGGTGCTTGGTTTTGGCTCATTAGTTTGGTTTTTCTGGCTGCTGTTTTTCTTCTCTAGATCTCTACCCCAAGATGAGATATTTTGTTTTATTGATTTTGTCTGGTTGGTTTTCCAGATTTTCACCTAGGAAGACAATAATAATTTTAATCAAGGGGGTTGGGCAGAACACATTCTTTTTCTTTTTCAGCATTTTTTTATTTTACTGCGAACAGGTTTTTGCAATCTGTGTAGGGGCTTGGAAGTTGCCAGGAGTTTTTCTGGTTTCATATTTGTGAATTTCACCTGGAAGTTGACTTAAAACTAATTATATTCAAACAATCTCTTAGCTGCCCTGCTGCAGAAGAAAACTGCCAGCTGCTCCATTTCCACTGAATCAGTGAATCCCCACATGAACATCAATTGAGGTTTCAGGTGCCCTTTTCATACAATTCTTACCAATAATCCAGAAAATTCTATTTTTCCAGTGGCTTTTCCAATAGTTTGATGGTGCCCAGGTCTTAGAGGAAGCAGAAAGAAGCATGAGTGGGAAAAGAGGAACTTCAGAGGGATTGGATTAAGTTTGGGGATATATCAGGGACAGGTATTAACCATATAATTATATAATTTGTTGTCTGTAGCATTTTTGTAGTACTATTTAGATAATGTAGTATTTAATCAAGATGATGCAAAGAGGGAAGTGTACAGGGTAAGAGAGAGGCTGACTTTCATTTACAGGTAACCGGAAGATATCCTGAAGGGTGGAATATTTTTCCTGTCTCTGACCCTGAACTGAACAGTCACTGCTGACTGCATCTTCATCTTCTGGATGGAGAGTGTAAGACATCCAAGGAAAGATCTGTTTTGGATTGAGCTCTCCCAGCTGCAACAGAAGCCCACTGGAATTTGCCTTGGATTATACCAGACCACCAAACACCCTGGAAAAGCAGTGGCAGCTTCTCAGGTCCCTTATACAGTGCTGTGTGTTTTTATGAGTATGATATTAATGATCCCATCCCCAACGATCTCCCCCCTTTGCTCAGATCTGTGAAGGTTAAGTCAGGAACAGCTCTGAGTGGAAGTGAAAGGAGTTGTAATGAACACAGGATCCATTTAGTGAGGAGGAACCAGGTGGGCTGAGCCTTTGCCTTGCCCTTGGTTGCCAGAGCAACCCTTCAGCATGTGAGATCAGTCAAGCACTTAGATACAGAAATATTTGGGTCTGCCAGTGCACAAAAAGCTTCCAAATATCCTCCAAATCCACATCCCTGTTCTTCTTTTTCTTTGACTCTGCACTGTTTGGCTTTTCTTAAAACTTCCAACTCCAAAGTCCCATTCACTGATCTGCTTTTTTGACCTGGGAACAACATCCACATCATCAATTCAGCTCAGGGTGAACTTTCTCCCCATTTTACTGCTGGCCAGAGATTCATGTGTGTTGAAACCTTTTCTCAGTAACTGCCTCCTCTGGAGTGCTCTTTCACTGGATGAACAATGTTTCCTGCTAGCCTGTGGATCTCCCAGCAAACTCCCTCTCAGGGTGGCTTTGTGTCTTCCATCAAGCTGTGTGGGACAAGTTTGGTGCCACGATGGCAATGCTGGGAATGGGGAGCACAACGCTGAAAGGGAAGAGAGGACGCAAGGGGAAGCCACATTCCTGTGTTTTCATATTAAATGCCATCCACTACTTTTTTTTTTTTTGGTGTGTTTTTGGTTTTTGGGGTTTTTTGTTGCTGTTGTTGTAGTTTGTTTCAGTTTTTTGGTTTTTTTTTTTTCTCACCAATGTGTTCACCAAGTTTTCAGGAAGGCATGAAAACTTTTGAAATGCAATCAAATGGCTAATTCCAGGCAAGCTGCAGTTTCTTGTGGTTTTCATTTCTGGATGCCTATAAGGAGAAGGCTGTTTTGGGGGCTCTTGTCTCACATTGAGTAATGAAGTGAATTTGTAAATTCACTGTCAGCTGGAACCTGGCTCTGACTCCCACTGAAGCTGGATCCAAAGGTGGCAGTAAAGTGCCAGCTCCCTCTGCACTATTTTGTCATTTTCCAAGAGGAGCTGTTCTCTGGTTACAGGATTTTGCTTTCAATCACAACAAGCCTCTGCCTCCATTTCCCTTAGCCCTCATATGCAAATATCAGGGATGTATAGACGAGCTTCTTCCCTGATATTTTTCCCTTACTTTGCTCTTTTCTTTTTCTCCCAAAGGAAGTTCAACAGCTTTGGAGCCTGGCATCCCAGAATTTGTGCCCAGTAAAGAATCAGTGGTTAAATCTTGTCCTGGATTTATTTTTATGAAACACCTTCTTTAAATCCTCCCGTTTTTGTAGCAAACCCCTGATTTCCAAAGCCATTAACCTGGTGATCAGAAAGGGAATATTCAGGGACAAACAGCCACTAACCAGCTGTTCCTGAAATGGCTCTCTAGTTTATTATCCATGTCTCTGTCTGTATTGACTTTATAATCTCACAGGGTAACAATGCTACTGAAATTATACAAATACTGTTATCTGGATTTGTGTATTACGCTTTTCTAACCACACTTCTGTTTGTGTGACGAAAGCCATGATGTAGGTTGGCTTTTTGTCACTTTTTCCTCCTTGAGGAGAGGTAAAATTACCTCGTGGATAATGGGAAAGTAAATATTTCAGAAGAGTCTCCCAAAAAAACAGATTAAAAGAAGATGGGGAGAACACACCAATGATTTTAGAAAGGACAGTGTGTAATTCCATTTGTATTAAAACTAAGAAAGGTTCAGAGCAGAGCAATAAGGCAGAACCTCAGAATAAATAAATAAATTCCAGCTTGGAATAAATGAGCAGATTAGGAATCTTCAACCTGGAAAATAAGTGTCTGAAAGGGAAAATGATACAAGACTGCAGACACATGAGTGGCACACAAAGGTTGTGGAAGGAATGAGAATGAAGTCTGAGGATTACTCTGTTTCTTTTGTCCAGGGACAAAGTGAATCCTCTGGAGCACTTATTACCATTAGTTTGCCTGATCCAGGTTTGTGATATGGGCAGAATTAAAAAAAGAAATCATAATATCTGTGAAAGAGGTTTCAATAGGTACTGACCACTTTTTATTGATTTCATAGCCAGAGGGAGGAGACATTTACTGACATGTGGAGATTTCCAGTGAAAGTTGCTACACCTGGACTGTGTCCCTCCAAATCTTTACAGTGATGGAGAGTGAGTCAATGAACTTGGTGAAGTCTAGGGCTTCCTCTCACCTTAGAATAGATGAAATAGATCTGATTGCAGCTCCACAGGTCATTCCATGGGCTGCAGAACAGAGAGCTAGGCTCAGGTGTAGAAATTTACACTCTAACTAAAATCAGGGAGATCAACCTTTCCATTTTGTCTGTGGCTTTCATTGGCTGCTCAACAGTGATTCCACTTCCCTGGGTGGTCTGATCCAAATCTTGACTGTCTTTTCAGAAAGAAATTCTTCCTAATGTCCAATCTACCTGTAAACTGAGGCACACCTGGCTGGAGTGAAGCTGACAATGGTTTACCCAGCTTCAGTTGCAGCATGGAGGCATCTCTGATCTTTGAGTAACTTGTCTGTATTTTGTGTCTTTTTAATGTATGTGTGAGCACAGCTGAAAAAAACTAGTCGAAAGCAGTATCAGCACCAGAGGGAAGTGACCATCTGCTGTCTTAAGAGAGAAATCTGTCTTGAAAAAATATTATAGAAACTGCTTTTCCTTCTTCGTATGTGTTCTGGACAACTTAAAAAACACAGAAACCAAATGCTCTTGAGCACACACTCCTGGTAGGTAAGAAATGTGTTGCAAGAAATTGTATTATAAGGGCTTGTAAGAAAGACAGACTTTTTACCAGGCCTCTAGTGGCAGAAAAAGGGATAAACTTTTTAAACTGAGATGGATGTAAATTGGAGATTAATTTATTTTTATTATGAGAGTGCTGAGGCCCTGGCACAGGTTGTCCAGAGAGGCTGCAGCTGCCTCATCTCTTGAAGTGTTCAAGGTCAGGTTGGATGGAACACTGGGCTTGGAGGAACCTGGAATAGTGGAAGATGTCCCTGCCCATGGCAGGATGTTAGAACGAGCTGCCTGAAGGTCCCTTCTAACCCAAACCATTCTGTGATCTTATAACACTATTCATTGCACCTTGGCTTTGGCTAATTCTGTGTCTCTGTGGTTCTCCAAAAAAGAGATTTGATCAAGAGAGAATATCCAAGGTACTGAGTAACAGCTGTGAAATGGAAGCAGTGTGTGGTATCAGACAGTTTAGCTTTATAGCAGAACCCTAACAAATGGGTTTTTTTCTGTTTTTGGAGTTTTCCAAATAGGATTGAGTTGACTTAGTTCCCAAACAGGTCAGAACCATAATGAATAGGAGCTAGCAAAATCCCAACCTTTCTCTTCTAGAGAAAGGATCTATTTTTAGTCAATTTTTCTGTTAAAAATTTCTTATCTTTTCATGAAATCAGAAAATCTTAGAATGGTTTGGGTTGGAAGGAACCTTCAATACCAACCATTTCCTAACCCCTGCTATGGGCAGGGACACCTTCCACTATCCCAGGTTGCTCCAATCCCCATCCAGCCTGGCCTTGGACACTTCCAGGGATGGGGCAGCCACAGCTTCTCTGGCTGCTTGTTCCAGTACTCACCACTAACACAGTAAATAATTCCTTCCTAATATCCAATTTAAATCTCTCATTTTTCAGCTTAAAGCCATCCCTCTTATCTGATGCCATGACCAGTGAAAAAGAATAGACAGCAAGTATCTAACTCTTAATTAATTTAATGGCCATCATTATATGTTCATCTCAGTGAATGAAAGATTCCACCATATCTGAAAGCTCCCTCCATCCTGCATCGAATACTTTGAGGATGGAAATGCTGCAGCCTTAGGAATCAATGACGTGTTGCACTGACTGTTCCCTGTAAAAGACTGCAATGATGGATCCCCAACAGTTTTTTTTCATTTAATTCATCCTGTTCTGAGGAGGAGGAATCATATACTCTGAGACACTTTTAAAAATAAACTTACAATATGCTGAAGCCTCAGTGCCTTTCCAAACTCTGAAATGAGTAAAGCTGTGTGCAATATAGTGGCTCTCATATCTACTCTAAAAGCCTTCTCTCACCTCAAATTAGTCAATAATTGCGAAGTGTCAGACAAAATCACTACCTGCTCTTTCTGACACAGCCTGAAAACAAAGCCTTCAAACCTGGTAATTTGTGTTAATGGATGACAAATGGAACCACTGGGGCAGATTTGTGCCTGGTGGAGGTTTCAGTCATGCTTGGCTTGATTTACACCTACTGAAGTTCTCTTCTCCATGCCACAGATGGGTTCCAAACTTTTTTGAACATGTCTGGGCTCCCTGCATTACTACTGACACCTTCCCACACTCTGGAGTGGGTGTCTGAACCCCAGAGTGGAGCTCTGTGCTTTGTTGGCTCCAGTAGATGGAACTGAATGACTATTTGGTATTTGTTCGCTCCTGACAACCACCAAAGAATCTATAAGAAACAGCATCTCTGTTTTTTGGGATCTTCATTCTCAGGATGTCATAATCACAGAATTGGAGGGTTGCCTTTTTCCTTTTTTCCTTTTTTTTTTATGCCTTTCATTTCTTTTTTTTTTTCCTCTGTGTCACCTTCCTCCACTGTGGGGGCTTTCCCCATCCAGAAGAAATGCTTTAATCTCTTATCCCAAGATGTGATCTAGATTGTGTGTTGGATTTCAGCATATATTTTCATATATTTTCATATCTTTTCAGCTGGGTTCAGACTCTTCTGAGAGGAAGATGATAGCAGTTGATGAGAATAGTTTAGGACCATATGTTGCTACAAACCAGAAGAATTAGGCACAGCCCATACAACTGTGCTGAACGGGGTGCAGGCTGAAAAGAAAAACTGAGGTATAGCCCCAGACAAAAGCTGCAAATACTAATTAGCACCCCCTAGGAAAAACAGGCTTTTAATTGTTAATTGTTAACCATGGCCTAATGGTCACTACATGAAGAGCTGTTTTGCTGAGGAAAGGGGAATATTGGAAAATTGAGGCTTGTGGTACCCATAGGTATTGGAGCAGTGTGTCCAAAGCTGTTGCATTCACTAAGAATTTCATCCTCCTGAGGCAGAGCAATTTTTGGCCCAGAATCTGTGGAGTGCTTTGCTAAAGAAAACACTGACAGAAGGCTGGTTTCTATTGTGTGAGGAGCATGAGGGGGACATTTCACAGTCAAGACACTATTTTAGGGTCATTCCTCCAGGTTCCACCTCTGTTCTCACCCAGCTGCAACATTTCATCCTGCTTGTACAGTCCGTTTTTAACTAAACAGGTTTCTAAAAAAAAAATTTTAAAAAAAATTAGGAATCACCCTGCAGATCTTACTAGGTCTTGGGCCACTCTGTTTTAACAGTGAATAAATGTGTATGCAAATCGTTATTATTAACATTAAAAACAAATCTGGCATCTTTTAACTAAGTATTAAGAAGCACTCAAGTGTTTGTGGCAAGTCCTTCTGTTGTGTTTCTTTTCTTTGAGTTAGAATTTATGATTCAGCCAGGCATAAATCTTTTTTAGTGTGTCTTGTTCTGCTCTTAAAGAATCATGGAATTGTTAAGGTTGGAAAAGATATCCAAAATTAACCAGCCATTAAATGACCCTGCCTGGCTGATCACTAAACCAAGTCCCCAAATGTCACATCTTCACACCTTTTAAACCTTGAAGGATGGTGACTCCACCACCTCCCTGGACAGTCTGTTCTAACCACCCTTGCAGTGAGGAAATTTTCCCTAATTTCCCAATCCAAACCTCCCTTGGAAGGGAGCATTCTGTATTCTTCCTCTGCTGCTTTTTTTTTCCCATTTAAAAATCCTGGAAATAGTTAAGTTGCCTGGAAAATTCAGTATCACTTCACACATTTTCCTCTGCAGAGCTGAATCTATTTCTTTTTCTGCTGCTGTATCATTAACAGTAAAATATTTTGTATTTCTCACTGTGTGTATATATAATGTAGATATACTCCCCAGCTCTCTGCAGAGTTATAAAAAGCCTCCACTTGCCCCATGTGACCTTGTCACCACAAATTGCTTTTAGATTCTGTGCCATTTGAACAAACACAGCAATTCACTTTCATGTCCCTGCAACTGATAAGAAAGAAAAAAAAAAAATGGAAAAAGGAGGAAAAAAGGGGTGCTAGAATATGCAGTGAATGTCCAGGCTCATTCTCACTTTGACACACGTTTTTCCTCACCTCCCTTTGAGGCTGAAGTTCAGGGAATTCATGCTACTGACATGGAACAGTTTCTGTTCAGTCATGCTTGCTTGGAAATGTGTTCTGCTTGGGCTCAGAGGATGAGCTGAGCTGTGCTCTGGGAAGGAGAACAGAGATGGATTTGCTCTCAAGTGAAGTTATTTCAGTGAACTGGTAAATGAAAGGGCCCTGAACTGAGCAGTTACAACACCAGACTGAAAAAGAGGCCTCCAGTGTTTTGGTTTTCTGTCCAGGCATCTCCCTGGACACGTTTGTAATATGTTACTAGGAAACTGAGAATTTATAATATACTACTAGGAAATAGTAGGAAACAGCTTTCCTGGGTAAACTGTGGCTGCACCATCCCCAGAAATGTTCAGGACCAGGTTGGGCAGGGCTTGGAGAAACCTGGTTTGGTAGAAGTTGTCCCTGTCCAAAGCAGGGGATTGGAATGAAATCATCTTTAAAATCTCATCCAACTCAACCCATTCTAGGATTCTGTGACAGAGAGGATGGATCCAGACCTCTCAGGGGTGTCCTGTGGAGGACTGCAGGCAATGGATGAGAGTGGCCAGAGAAGAAATTCCTGTTTGGTATAAGGGAAAAAATCTCCACAAGGTACAGTGTGAAATATTGGAACAGGGGGCTGGAAGGCTGGGGTATCACTTTCCTTGGAGATCTTAAAAACTGAGTTCATGAGGCCTTCAGTGTTCTGATGTATGAATTTAACCAAGCTTTCAGTAGAGGACTGGTCCAGTGGTGTCCAGAAGTCAGGACAACTGCAATTATTTCAGAATTCTACATATTAGGAGAAATGAATACCTTTACTTAAAAGCACTGTCTGTAGGGCAAAATGGACTTCTCGATCAGCCAGAGGTAATAAATCTCAGCAAGACTTGGAGAGGAAATGACCCTTTCAAGGAAATGTTTCTCCATTATGCTTCACACAAGCGTGATGGAGACTCCAGTCAGTGAAGAGCTTCCCTGAGCCCTGAGGTAACAAACCAACACCACATCCCACAGCACACTGCATGCTTCTGGGTTTCCTGGCTGTTCCTTGAATTTCCATCAACATGTGATGTCTGCACAGCCTGGTTTGCAGCTCCAGTTGTATGTAGACTCTCTTTGCGAACAATTACTTTAATTATAATTCAGACTTCATCAAAATAATATTCCAAAACCCTTCTTCCAAGCTTTCTTTTGAGTAGAACTGAAGGGAACAATATTGCTTAAAACGCTTCTATAAAAAAAATAAATAAATTAAAAAATCATTCTGGATTTGAACTTTCAAAGCCCATTACAAAAAGAATTCTGGCAGGCATATATTACCTAATTTAGAGAAAAATAAATATTTCTTTATGCTCATGCAGCCATATGGGTGTCTGTTTATACTTCCTTGCTGTGTAGACATTGGAAACTGGAGCAAAGCTCCCCTCCATTGTCTCATGGAGAAAAAAGTATTAATTCTTCATCTAGAAATAAATATTTTTTTCTGGCTAGATCAGTTTCCCTTTGCCTATTTTTCTGGCTAGATTTTTGTATTTATACTCAAGGACATGCACATCAGGGTCTGAGTCTTTCCATTTTCTTAGCACAATTTTAAAATATTCATGGTCTCCCCCTGTGATTGCCCCTTCCTGGCTCAGGCTAAATTCCCTTTCCTTTATTATTTTCTGGCCCTTGAGCACTCAGGGGTTGCAAAAAGGGTGAAGTTCATCCCCTGTCTTTGGGCTGAGACAGCTACAGGTGCTTGAGGGAGGCAAAGCCAATGCAGGTGCACCCAAGAGCATCTTGTGGCTCCCATCAATATTCTGTCTAACCCTATATTCCCTGTGAAAGGGGAAATAGGAAATGATATCTAGGAAAAGCACATGTCTGGGTACTTTTTGTCATTCATTCCCCTTGAATTCTCTGAGCGTGATCTGTTAGTGATGCTAGAGGGCCTGTCTCTGCCTAATCTTTTTAGTATCTATTTATGGACCTGCTGTGCATCAATTTATTTAATTTCAATTTGAACTTCTGGTCCTGTCTGCCTGTGTTCTGTGGCAACAAAGTACAGAATTTCACTACCCCTTGTATAAAAATGTACTTTGTTTTACCCTGTTTCCCTTGGTTTTTTTTGAGCATCCCCCACTCTAACATTATGGGATGTTACATTCAGCTTATCCACCATCTTTATGGTTTTGTAAAGTTGAATTTTTTTCCCTTATCTGGTGATAAAGAGAAGGATTCTGGGCTTTTTAGCCTCTCTTTTGAAGGTATCTGCCTCTGTAAGGCTTCATTCCTTTATCATTTCATCTCCTGCTCTCTGTGCTTTCCTCAGCTTCACTGAGATGCTCAGACGAGAATCAGAGGCTCAGAGGAGGAAGAGAGGGAGGCACAAGGCTGGAGATTCCTCTGTGTGCCCAGTGAAGACCACCCTGATCCTTGTTCCCCTGCAGCCCATGAAGAGCCATGATGGATTAAATATCTCTCATTCCAAAAATCTGCTCTTTTCCAGGCTGAACAAACTCAGAATCCATCCCTCTTGATCGTCTTGCTGGCCCACGTATGGTTTAACAAATTTCCATGAGTCTATCCCAAACACAGTTAAAAATATCACAGAAACAGACAAAAGTGTTATGAAAATCAAAACTGTTTGAACTTTAAGCAACTTCTTTCATTCCAGTGCCAAGCCAGTGCAGCATTCCATGTTCTGAGCACTTGGATGGGGTAATGATTAATGCTTCAAAATAATCATGCTGAGGGAAAATCAGACTTAAATTCAGGCAAGCAGTGGGCGATGGAATAGACACACCATGCAAATTGATGGAGGAATTAGCCACGATCAACAAGGAAAAGAGAAAAAGATCAGATTGTGCAAAAGCAAGCTAAACCCCATTTTTTTCTTCCATTTTTTCCTTCTTCCCATCATCTATTGCTCTCAATTCATTCTTCCAAGGCTTACCTCTAGCTCTAATTCCAGTTTTTTATTGTAGGACAGAAATATATTTCATTACAACTTGAACTCATTAAATAGGTCAGGGAACATAAACGATGATATAAATTTTAACACCCACCCAGCCTGCAAAAAACACAGTTAATTTGCCTCTCATCCAGTAGCACTTAACACCTTAGGATTGTTCTAGCTTAAATTCTGTTTTTGAAGAGAGACTAATCTGGGAGCCCTTGATACTACCCTAATTCAGTTTAATTTAAATAAAACCTGTTCGTTTTTATGAGCATTAACCTTTGACTCTGTTAACATAATTAATTGAAATATGAATGCATGGGTAAATCTCAATGGAATAATATTTTTTTTTTAAAATAAAGATAATTATTTAACCTTCTCTAATACACCAAGAAAATATCAGGATTATGTTGCCCCTATGTGATTTCTGGATTTTTTAGGAGCAAGGACATCCTTAATGGCTCATTGTGATGGGAAGTGAAAGGATGACCACTCTGCTGGACCAGATTCCACACATCAAACTTCTCTGCTGTGAATATTTTCATCAAACCAGATTCTTAGGCCCCTGAGTTAGAGTGGTGCTCGTAGCTCTATGGCAGAGAAAAGCAACAAAATAATAATTTACTACAGCTTGAATTAAAAAGTAGACTCTGAAATTTGTTTAAAGGGCTGTGAAGAACTGGGGAATTTTGCTAGAAAAGGTTCTCTCCACATGTGCCCTCTGCTTATACTCACTCCCTAAAAATCAGCAGCTGGCTCTACCTGGAGATTAGACTGAGTGCATCCTCAGTCTTTCCCGGAATTCCTGGTATTATTCTAACTTCAGGACAGTTTGTGCCCCTTGACTATCTTAGGAACATATCAGGGATAGAAGTTTCAGCAGAGAACACACTCTCCAAACTGTCCCAAAGGAAAATGTAATTACTCTCAGTCTTGTCTCAGATGTGCATAAGAAAAGTGTTCAGAGCTCTTGAGACCACAATAAAGTCTGAGGCAATATTTAGAGAGAGCTCCTCATTTGTTTAAGAGTGGAGGGCCTGGAACATCACTGCTTTAGCTTTGTTTTAGCCTGTACCTTGAATTTCTCTTCTAATATGTAAAATATTCTACTCTGAATATCATGTGTGGGAGGAGGGAAACTGAAAACCTTCCTGAGCCACCCTTGAGGTGAGCACCTTCCTCACTCCTCAGTAGAGGATGGAAAGGTGATATAAAGTCACATTACTAAATTTCTGTCTATAGTTGCTCTTTAGATACCTCCCTTGCTTTTTGGAAATATTTTACACAGAGTTTATGGGGTGTATTATTAATATTTTACTTATCTCTCTGTCTGTAATATCAGCCACCCTCACAGCCTTGAAAACTGTACACAGTTCCAGGAAAGAAAAATGTTGACCAATAACTTTTAGAAAAATACTAAAAGCTGCCTCATTTTGCCCTCTGCATCTATAAACAACCTTGAAACAAACGCTGCAGCTATAGAATTAGGGGGTGCTGGATCTTCTTTTCTGTAATTCCTTTCCAATGTTTCCCTTCATCACCTGTCCTTTTTTCTTTTCAATCTCATTCTTTCTTTTTAATTTCTTTTTAAACTCTGACATTGCATTAATTAACCTTGTAAGCTAATTTAAGATATTTGTCTGAAAACTGTTGTGTAGAATATGATGACATTCTTCTATGTTCTTAGTGTGCACAGAATTTCACTACATGCTTTATAGACTTAACATTACAGACAATTTCAAATCCAAGGCCCATTCCAAACCTTTTTGTCATTTATGATCTTTTGAGGAAGCAATGTGAAACTTGAAAATGACAAAGACACAAAACTTTGATCAAAGGGCTTCATTTTTCATTCTCTTAGCCATCAGAAAATAAGGGTTTAAATAGATTACATCTCCCAATCCAAAGTTCTGATTTAAGCAGTGACTTTTCCTGTTTGTGACGGCTCCTTTTGTGTTTTTTTCCTTGACTGTTTTGTCTGGCTGTCCAATCCTGGTTCTTGGCAGGAACACAAAGCCCCCAGGTACATCCTCCTCACAGATAATCAGTGTGCCAAGCTGAACAGGAGACACGAGTGTCAGATGGGTCTGTGCAGACCTGCTGGGCAGGGAAAATGGGGATGTTAGGAAAATTAGAGAAATAGGAAATGTTCAACGTGGATCTCTCACACTGAACATTGAACAAGTGGGTCTGAGATACCAGACATGTCCTCAAGGGAGGGACAGTCTCCAGCTCATTCAGGGTTTGTACAAATGACTTCAGAGAAGTGTCCTTGTGGGACTTCATCTCCTAAAGGTGAATTAGAGATTATGACAGCAAGATTTTTCATTTCACCAGGCCATGTTTGTTTGACTTTAATTACCAGTCATTAGCACAGAGGATAACTGGGCTACAGTTTCTCTAGGAAGGAGCAGTGAGATTCTTCTTCTGTTCTTCTTGTTTCCACAACAAAAACAAGTAATAATGAATTATTTTAGTTACATACTAAAGATACAGTAAATTTGATCTCCACTTGGAGGCCCAAACTCTGTAGGGAAAACCAAGAAGGAATGGTTTTAGGATGAAAGGAGGTAGTTTAAATTTGACATAAGGAAGAATTTTATTTACTTTATTTTTTTGTGTTGGACAGGGATTGGAGCAAGCTGATGTAGTAAATTGTCCCTGCTCATGGCAGTGGGGTTGGACTGGATGATCTTCATGTCCAAAGAAGAGAAATGAAGCTGGTAAATCATTGAGAGAGAAAGGATTATGAGGAGAGGCTGAGGGAGCTGGGGGAGTTTATCCTGGAAAAAAGGAGACTCAGGGGGGACCTTCTTGCTCTCCTCAAATACCTGAAAGGAGGTTGTAGCCAGTTAGGCTCTTCTTAACAATCAAGAGGAAATGGTCCTGAATTACACCAGGGGAGGTTTAGGATTTAGGAATATTTTTTTTCATTGAAAGGCACTTTAATTAGTTTTAATTAAGCACTAGAACAGGCTGCCTAGGGCAGTGGTAGAGTAATTCTATGATTCAATAAATAACAGCCTCTTCCAGCCTAAACCATTCTATGATTCTGCAATTCTATGATGTCTCCCTAATGTTTTTTTCTAGAAAATTAGAGCAAAATCTATGTGAGATCTCCCAATTTGCTTTATTTGCTGGCCTAAATCTCAGGCTGGCACTGAGACAATGTTTCTTCTTGTTTCAGTCCTTTTAACCTTTTTTTAACCTTTAAAACTTATCACCTCACAGGGCATTTCCTGGATTGCTGCAGTGATTAAAGCCAATTTGGGGAGCATAGGATCATGAACATGTGGAAGAATGAGAGAATCAGGACATGGTCACAAAAAAAGTTTTCTTAGATCCTAGAAAAAAAATTTGGTTTTTTTTTTTAATGTGTGGAGGTAGCCAGTGGGAACTACTCAGAAGCCACAAACATACACAAAACAGGGACACAGCAGAAAAGAAAAACTAAGCTGAAAAGTCTTTTGTGATGGTGTGGTGAGACAGAAGTCTGGGCAGAGGAAGATTACCCTTACTGAGCCCTGAGGGTGGTGTTTCAATGAATGTAAAGCCCCAAGACCAAGGTCCCAGTAGCAGAAACAGGATATGTATGGAAAAGCCATTTCCAAGGGAGCAGTTTTTAAGCTTGACTTAAATTGTATAATTGTAGTGAAATCAAGAGAGTAGATGCTGAGGAAAGAGAGCACAGCCCCAACCTTCCCTAAACAAAACCAGAATATTTAAGGTTGGAAACCTCTAAGACCATCAGAACCAGCCCTTAATCCAGTGGTGCAAAGCTGAAATAAGCTTCGCTTTCTTTCTGCAAAAGCTGCAAACATTTGGATGGATCAACATGTGATTAGGTACCCACTGCACCTGCTTTGGTATTTGGAGACAGGAGATCCTGCAGGAGCAGAGAAATCCGAATTAGGGGGGGAGCAGAGGCAGAGCCCTGGGTCTGACAGGCAGCTTGGGGCCTCATGGGCTGGGATTTCAGAAAAAGGGAAAGGTCAGTTTGATTCCAAACCCGAGTCCATCACTTACAAACAGACCTTGACAGGGGGAGAGGAGGGTGGAGGTGCTGCCTTCTTCCCCTCCAGTAAAAAATGTATTTGTAGATGAGAACAGAGGGGATGGAGGGCCTCTGCCAGCTCTTCTTCCCTATCAGAACTGTGCTGACAAAAATTCACTTTTAAAGATACTGACTAAATCATTTAAAACTTCCCACTGACTTAACTTCCTTTTAACACCTTTCTTCTTCTGATGCACTTCCTAATTCCTGACCTTACAGGATTGTAGCATTCAATAGTAGTGTTGAAATGTCTGGAACACAGGATTTTCCATACTGGATCAGGCCATGAAGTCACAACAGTCCATAGCCTGCCCGATGGCATGGCCATTATCTCAGAGCTCAGAGGAGGCAGAAACCAGGCAGAAAATCTAAATACTGAATTTCCTTCTTGCCTGAAAACAGCGTAGACTTGCCTCTGGGCTTTGGAAGTGGAAAATATCCAATGGTGTTTTGCTTGCCACTGCTTTTGAATTTCATTATTCCCTATCTTCTTCAATTTCATTATTAACAATTTAGGAAAACGAATTAAAAAATAAAAGTTTTTTACTCTCTTTTAATGCTCTGAAAGTGGAAAAT
This sequence comes from Parus major, assembly GCF_001522545.3. NCBI lineage: Eukaryota > Metazoa > Chordata > Aves > Passeriformes > Paridae > Parus > Parus major. The sequence continues at coordinate 147,737,281 of NC_031769.1, forward strand.
ATCCAGTGATATCTTGATCATGACTGCTTTTAAATTTTCATTATTATTGATCTTCTTCAGTAAAAATTTTATACTTGAGTGCAAAATTGAATGTTTATTTTACTTAAATGTATAAATATGTATGTGTGTGTGTTAGGTGACTCTGACATTGATGCTTCAGTAGCCTCCTATCTCTTTGAGCAGTTTCTATGTTGGATGCTGGGCTATAAACATTTAAAATTGCAATAAATATGAATATATGTATGTGTATAGGTGTTCATGATGTCACCACAAAATCTAGAACTGTGTTTTAAAGCCACTATGGAGTATCCTGGGTAAAATATATTTATTTTCCAAGAAATAACACAGGGATTTTCCTCTTCTAATCACTGCCTTTGAAGGATGTAAATATTTACTTACAAGCTGTGGGGCTTGAACAGCAAGAATACATTTAAATGCTTTGTCAAGTAAGTTGGGGTAATGATTTGATATTATAAATGTAAATAGCCTTAAAAAGAAAATGTATGAATTTATAAGAGATTAAGATGTTATAGTGTTTATTTGTCATAATCCTCCTCTCTCTTTCAAAAGTTTTTATCAACAAATCAAGGAAAAAAAAAACCCACATCCCTTTGCCCCTGGTAACCATTCACAAGGAGAGAAAGTACTGGCAGGAAACAGTGTGAAAAAGGAAAATATTCCTTTGCAAATATAATCCAGGAAACTTTCTTGTCTACATAAACCCTCAAAGTACAAACCATTTTTGTGTAATTTTGTCTGACCCAGATAGAGCTGACTTAGGAGGGTTGGAGCAGTCAGCACTTGTCAGCTTAGCTGCAGTCACTGACCACATGAACGTTCTTAGCACCCAGCCAGAAGAAATAAAGCACATTAATTTGACTCTGGGGGAGAGAGAAGCGAGTACAGTGAGTCATGACACTTTTTACAAGGAGCAATGAGTGTCCTTAATCAGTTATCCAGGCTCAGCTAACATTCAGAAACTTGTTGAGCTGTGGTTGCTTATTCGAAATATTATTATAATTCAAATCCAAGTGCTTCAGAATTTAAAAAATAAAAATGTGTGGGTATAAGAAACCCTTTTTGTTCCCAATGAGGATAATCAAAGAGAGAAACAAGATGCCCAAAGTGATGTTGCAGATTTGCACTGCTCAAAGCCCTGAGCACCCAGGTCTGGTCTCATCACCTGCAGGGTTTGATTTATATTTATACAGGATTTTACTTAGATATAAATATTTATTTATTTGTAATTATATTTGTACAGGACTTCTTAATTTTTGGTTTTTGTTGGGTTTAATCTTGCAGCACACCAAAGGAAGTTCTAACAGGAATGATATGAATCTGCAAAGTTACACTAAAGTCAGAGAGAGGAATCAGTTTGCACAAATTGAAACTCTTCCCTCTTAATTTAATTTCCATATGCACTTATGAAGTTTCGTGCATGTCTGTTATATTTTTAATTCTTTTCTGGAATACAAAATTTGCCTGGTATGTTTTCATTAAAATCCAATATTCTGCTTCTGTCAATATTAGTCTTTCAAAAACTTATTGATATTTAAAGTTACTGTCTTTCTTCTCTCTTTTTAACTGACTCAGTTTAGAAAAATGAATTAAAAAACAAATAGGAGTTTCTAACTCTCTTTCTTGAGAAGAAAATTGTAGTGTAGGGGGTATTTATTTGGTCAAATACTGCCATCAGCTAAAGCTGCCACTGAGAAGAGGTGGCTACATTTACTTTGGAGATTTCTTCCCTGATGGATGTGACCTTTGTTGCAATTTTGTTTAAGTCAAAAGAAATAATTCCTGATTGTTTAGAACAGCAGTGGCCAGAGGTTGGCGTTAATGACACTCAATGGTGCAGCACTGCAGAGCACCTTGCTCTACAAATCAGACATGATTGCTGAATTACTGAATTACTGAATTACTGAATTACTGAATTACTGAATTTCCTCTATTTTACCAGGTTCTGCTCAAAGTTGCCCCTAATATCCTCCACAGGTTGCTCTGGGGGCTCGAATGCAGCCTTCATCTCCACTTCCAAAAGAGGCTCATACAATTCTTTCCTTAAAAACCGCCCTGATTTTGAATCCAGAATTAAAAACCCAGTGCTTCCTGCTCAAAACCTGAAAGGTGTCTTCCACTCTTCTGCTTTCTTTTTCCCAGTGTTGACTTAACAATTAAATCCTGCCCAAAATTCTTGCCAGATGCACTTAGACAGTCTTGACTAAGCCTGATCAACTCTCAGCTTCCCTGCAAAGCTCTCCAAGAGGCTTCTCTCTATCTCTCTCTCTTATTTATTGCACTCCTGTCCCTTTCAGGATAAATTCTGTGATTCTATGGGACAATCTTACTCACTGCAATCGACTGCCATTAGGTACCCTGAGTCTTATAGTATAAAATAAAATAAAATAAAATAAAATAAAATAA